>NW_026711694.1:0-70481 GCF_026419965.1 Kogia breviceps
AGAATGGGTCTGAGCTGATTTTCCCTGCTGGTTTTAGGCCGCTTTACACACCCTTGATGCACTTACACAGAGATATCAAGACTTAGCTTTTAAGATGCTTACTAGTCGGATAGATACTTGTGCGATGAACAGGGTCTGGTGAGTCCAGTTGATTGAGCAAGGAGTAGGTCGTGTCCATTCCATATTCGGTTTTCGGAAGGGTATCTGTGCTCATTTCAAACTCGAGTTTTATGCGTCACCGCACCTCACCTTTCCCCTGAAGCAGGCATAAGTGTGTTTTCTAAAAGCGTGACTCTGTTCTGTTTGGGGATTCCGTTCATGGGGAGCGATTTTTACATTCCCTCGATAAGTGATATCATAAGTTTCTTTTTTTGTGGGACTTATTTCACTGAGGATGATCGTACCTAAATCCACTCAGGATGCTGCTACCAGCCTCATGACGTGGATTTCATGGCTGAGTGACACTCCATTGGACCTACGTAGCACCACTTGTCCACTTGTCCACTTGTCTTTGTCCACTTGTCCACTCGTCTTTGTCCACTTGGCTCTTTCCTGGGATATGAAACGTGTACCGGAGTGGAGGTTCTTGTCAAGACAGCAGCCCTCAACTTTGGGGTCCCTGTGTCTGGTTGATTTTTTCATTTTCCCAAGGTCAACGCCCATGTGTGGAAGTGCCCTATGCTCTGTGGTTCTGTGTTTTACATGGTTTGGGAAAGAGGATACACTTGTGAAGATTGGCTGTTGGCCATTGACATCCCGCCCATCAGCTTAACAAGGCTCCCTTGACTCCGTGGGCTGTCCTGCCTTTCTGGTTTTAGACTTTTTTCGCCTGGCCCTTTTGCCCCGGGGGGGGGGGCGAGAGATTTCTTTGTAGTGCTGATTTGCTCTCCCAGGTTGCTTGGTTGGCCAAAAAGGGCGTATGCGTTTTTTCCTGAATATATTCAGGAAAAAACGCATACGCCCTTTTTGGCCAACCGCATCATTGTCCACGTTCTGGCGCTTTTCATGTGCTATCGGGGCCATTCCGATGTACCCGTTGACATCCGTTTCCTGCAGTTCTGCCTTGCGTTCAGCGCCTCTTCGTAGCCTGCGCTCAATATATTTTGGGGCGATAGTTATCGTTTAGAACTCTGCAGGTTTGGGAAGTGCAGGGCCCCTGAGCTCCATTTCCCAAGTCGCTTTTTTGTGAGTGGGACGCAACACGGCTGGATGGCTTCACGCCCTATTGTCGATCCGCGGTGGCAGGCTGAACCGCTGGTGAATTCTTCTTCGTGATGGGAAATGAGAGTGACATGTGCCCGACCAAACACCTCCAGCGAGTCTCTCATTGGTTCCCCCTCTTGCAGTTCATCCTGCGGACAAATTGCAGACGGTACGAAAGAGGCATGGAAAGGCGCCGAGTCTCCAAGTGGGGAGATTGTTAGTAAGGGGGCCTGAATGGAGAACACGAGCACCAGGAGAGGAAAACTGAGGTGAGTTTCAGAAAGCTTTCCCGATCCCACGGTGTAGCATCCGCTGGGTTTCCAATGAGTGCTTTCGCTGTCGGAAGATTGCGTTGAACCTGGAGAGTTGGGAGCCATGGAATGGGGAGCACGCAGGATTCCTTTCAAGGGTCTGCATTTGCTTTCCCAACCTCACCAATCGTCTCAGCCCCAAGAGTGTCCAGCCTTATGTCTTCTGCCGCTGGGGCTGTAGATGTGGTCAATCCTGGTTGCATGCCAGTCCCTGAACGCATTTTGGAAGAATTTCTCTCTGTTTTGCCCTGCTTGTTTCTTCTTTGTGTTGGAAATGTATCCTCAGAATGGGTCTGAGCTGATTTTCCCTGCTGGTTTTAGGCCGCTTTACACACCCTTGATGCACTTACACAGAGATATCAAGACTTAGCTTTTAAGATGCTTACTAGTCGGATAGATACTTGTGCGATGAACAGGGTCTGGTGAGTCCAGTTGATTGAGCAAGGAGTAGGTCGTGTCCATTCCATATTCGGTTTTCGGAAGGGTATCTGTGCTCATTTCAAACTCGAGTTTTATGCGTCACCGCACCTCACCTTTCCCCTGAAGCAGGCATAAGTGTGTTTTCTAAAAGCGTGACTCTGTTCTGTTTGGGGATTCCGTTCATGGGGAGCGATTTTTACATTCCCTCGATAAGTGATATCATAAGTTTCTTTTTTTGTGGGACTTATTTCACTGAGGATGATCGTACCTAAATCCACTCAGGATGCTGCTACCAGCCTCATGACGTGGATTTCATGGCTGAGTGACACTCCATTGGACCTACGTAGCACCACTTGTCCACTTGTCCACTTGTCTTTGTCCACTTGTCCACTCGTCTTTGTCCACTTGGCTCTTTCCTGGGATATGAAACGTGTACCGGAGTGGAGGTTCTTGTCAAGACAGCAGCCCTCAACTTTGGGGTCCCTGTGTCTGGTTGATTTTTTCATTTTCCCAAGGTCAACGCCCATGTGTGGAAGTGCCCTATGCTCTGTGGTTCTGTGTTTTACATGGTTTGGGAAAGAGGATACACTTGTGAAGATTGGCTGTTGGCCATTGACATCCCGCCCATCAGCTTAACAAGGCTCCCTTGACTCCGTGGGCTGTCCTGCCTTTCTGGTTTTTAGACTTTTTTCGCCTGGCCCTTTTGCCCCGGGGGGGGGGCGAGAGATTTCTTTGTAGTGCTGATTTGCTCTCCCAGGTTGCTTGGTTGGCCAAAAAGGGCGTATGCGTTTTTTCCTGAATATATTCAGGAAAAAACGCATACGCCCTTTTTGGCCAACCGCATCATTGTCCACGTTCTGGCGCTTTTCATGTGCTATCGGGGCCATTCCGATGTACCCGTTGACATCCGTTTCCTGCAGTTCTGCCTTGCGTTCAGCGCCTCTTCGTAGCCCTGACCTCAATATATTTTGGGGCGATAGTTATCGTTTAGAACTCTGCAGGTTTGGGAAGTGCAGGGCCCCTGAGCTCCATTTCCCAAGTCGCTTTTTTGTGAGTGGGACGCAACACGGCTGGATGGCTTCACGCCCTATTGTCGATCCGCGGTTGCAGGCTGAACCGCTGGTGAATTCTTCTTCGTGATGGGAAATGAGAGTGACATGTGCCCGACCAAACACCTCCAGCGAGTCTCTCATTGGTTCCCCCTCTTGCAGTTCATCCTGCGGACAAATTGCAGACGGTACGAAAGAGGCATGGAAAGGCGCCGAGTCTCCAAGTGGGGAGATTGTTAGTAAGGGGGCCTGAATGGAGAACACGAGCACCAGGAGAGGAAAACTGAGGTGAGTTTCAGAAAGCTTTCCCGATCCCACGGTGTAGCATCCGCTGGTTTCCAATGAGTGCTTTCGCTGTCGGAAGATTGCGTTGAACCTGGAGAGTTGGGAGCCATGGAATGGGGAGCACGCAGGATTCCTTTCAAGGGTCTGCATTTGCTTTCCCAACCTCACCAATCGTCTCAGCCCCAAGAGTGTCCAGCCTTATGTCTTCTGCCGCTGGGGCTGTAGATGTGGTCAATCCTGGTTGCATGCCAGTCCCTGAACGCATTTTGGAAGAATTTCTCTCTGTTTTGCCCTGCTTGTTTCTTCTTTGTGTTGGAAATGTATCCTCAGAATGGGTCTGAGCTGATTTTCCCTGCTGGTTTTAGGCCGCTTTACACACACTTGATGCACTTACACAGAGATATCAAGACTTAGCTTTTAAGATGCTTACTAGTCGGATAGATACTTGTGCGATGAACAGGGTCTGGTGAGTCCAGTTGATTGAGCAAGGAGTAGGTCGTGTCCATTCCATATTCGGTTTTCGGAAGGGTATCTGTGCTCATTTCAAACTCGAGTTTTATGCGTCACCGCACCTCACCTTTCCCCTGAAGCAGGCATAAGTGTGTTTTCTAAAAGCGTGACTCTGTTCTGTTTGGGGATTCCGTTCATGGGGAGCGATTTTTACATTCCCTCGATAAGTGATATCATAAGTTTCTATTTTTGTGGGACTTATTTCACTGAGGATGATCGTACCTAAATCCACTCAGGATGCTGCTACCAGCCTCATGACGTGGATTTCATGGCTGAGTGACACTCCATTGGACCTACGTAGCACCACTTGTCCACTTGTCCACTTGTCTTTGTCCACTTGTCCACTCGTCTTTGTCCACTTGGCTCTTTCCTGGGATATGAAACGTGTACCGGAGTGGAGGTTCTTGTCAAGACAGCAGCCCTCAACTTTGGGGTCCCTGTGTCTGGTTGATTTTTTCATTTTCCCAAGGTCAACGCCCATGTGTGGAAGTGCCCTATGCTCTGTGGTTCTGTGTTTTACATGGTTTGGGAAAGAGGATACACTTGTGAAGATTGGCTGTTGGCCATTGACATCCCGCCCATCAGCTTAACAAGGCTCCCTTGACTCCGTGGGCTGTCCTGCCTTTCTGGTTTTTAGACTTTTTTCGCCTGGCCCTTTTGCCCCGGGGGGGGGGGGGGGCGAGAGATTTCTTTGTAGTGCTGATTTGCTCTCCCAGGTTGCTTGGTTGGCCAAAAAGGGCGTATGCGTTTTTTTCCTGAATATATTCAGGAAAAAACGCATACGCCCTTTTTGGCCAACCGCATCATTGTCCACGTTCTGGCGCTTTTCATGTGCTATCGGGGGCATTCCGATGTACCCGTTGACATCCGTTTCCTGCAGTTCTGCCTTGCGTTCAGCGCCTCTTCGTAGCCTGACCTCAATATATTTTGGGGCGATAGTTATCGTTTAGAACTCTGCAGGTTTGGGAAGTGCAGGGGCCCCTGAGCTCCATTTCCCAAGTCGCTTTTTTGTGAGTGGGACGCAACACGGCTGGATGGCTTCACGCCCTATTGTCGATCCGCGGTGGCAGGCTGAACCGCTGGTGAATTCTTCTTCGTGATGGGAAATGAGAGTGACATGTGCCCGACCAAACACCTCCAGCGAGTCTCTCATTGGTTCCCCCTCTTGCAGTTCATCCTGCGGACAAATTGCAGACGGTACGAAAGAGGCATGGAAAGGCGCCGAGTCTCCAAGTGGGGAGATTGTTAGTAAGGGGGCCTGAATGGAGAACACGAGCACCAGGAGAGGAAAACTGAGGTGAGTTTCAGAAAGCTTTCCCGATCCCACGGTGTAGCATCCGCTGGGTTTCCAATGAGTGCTTTCGCTGTCGGAAGATTGCGTTGAACCTGGAGAGTTGGGAGCCATGGAATGGGGAGCACGCAGGATTCCTTTCAAGGGTCTGCATTTGCTTTCCCAACCTCACCAATCGTCTCAGCCCCAAGAGTGTCCAGCCTTATGTCTTCTGCCGCTGGGGCTGTAGATGTGGTCAATCCTGGTTGCATGCCAGTCCCTGAACGCATTTTGGAAGAATTTCTCTCTGTTTTGCCCTGCTTGTTTCTTCTTTGTGTTGGAAATGTATCCTCAGAATGGGTCTGAGCTGATTTTCCCTGCTGGTTTTAGGCCGCTTTACACACCCTTGATGCACTTACACAGAGATATCAAGACTTAGCTTTTAAGATGCTTACTAGTCGGATAGATACTTGTGCGATGAACAGGGTCTGGTGAGTCCAGTTGATTGAGCAAGGAGTAGGTCGTGTCCATTCCATATTCGGTTTTCGGAAGGGTATCTGTGCTCATTTCAAACTCGAGTTTTATGCGTCACCGCACCTCACCTTTCCCCTGAAGCAGGCATAAGTGTGTTTTCTAAAAGCGTGACTCTGTTCTGTTTGGGGATTCCGTTCATGGGGAGCGATTTTTACATTCCCTCGATAAGTGATATCATAAGTTTCTTTTTTTGTGGGACTTATTTCACTGAGGATGATCGTACCTAAATCCACTCAGGATGCTGCTACCAGCCTCATGACGTGGATTTCATGGCTGAGTGACACTCCATTGGACCTACGTAGCACCACTTGTCCACTTGTCCACTTGTCTTTGTCCACTTGTCCACTCGTCTTTGTCCACTTGGCTCTTTCCTGGGATATGAAACGTGTACCGGAGTGGAGGTTCTTGTCAAGACAGCAGCCCTCAACTTTGGGGGTCCCTGTGTCTGGTTGATTTTTTCATTTTCCCAAGGTCAACGCCCATGTGTGGAAGTGCCCTATGCTCTGTGGTTCTGTGTTTTACATGGTTTGGGAAAGAGGATACACTTGTGAAGATTGGCTGTTGGCCATTGACATCCCGCCCATCAGCTTAACAAGGCTCCCTTGACTCCGTGGGCTGTCCTGCCTTTCTGGTTTTTAGACTTTTTTTCGCCTGGCCCTTTTGCCCCGGGGGGGGGGGCGAGAGATTTCTTTGTAGTGCTGATTTGCTCTCCCAGGTTGCTTGGTTGGCCAAAAAGGGCGTATGCGTTTTTTCCTGAATACGCCCTTTTTGGCCAACCGCATCATTGTCCACGTTCTGGCGCTTTTCATGTGCTATCGGGGGCATTCCGATGTACCCGTTGACATCCGTTTCCTGCAGTTCTGCCTTGCGTTCAGCGCCTCTTCGTAGCCTGACCTCAATATATTTTGGGGCGATAGTTATCGTTTAGAACTCTGCAGGTTTGGGAAGTGCAGGGCCCCTGAGCTCCATTTCCCAAGTCGCTTTTTTGTGAGTGGGACGCAACACGGCTGGATGGCTTCACGCCCTATTGTCGATCCGCGGTGGCAGGCTGAACCGCTGGTGAATTCTTCTTCGTGATGGGAAATGAGAGTGACATGTGCCCGACCAAACACCTCCAGCGAGTCTCTCATTGGTTCCCCCTCTTGCAGTTCATCCTGCGGACAAATTGCAGACGGTACGAAAGAGGCATGGAAAGGCGCCGAGTCTCCAAGTGGGGAGATTGTTAGTAAGGGGGCCTGAATGGAGAACACGAGCACCAGGAGAGGAAAACTGAGGTGAGTTTCAGAAAGCTTTCCCGATCCCACGGTGTAGCATCCGCTGGGTTTCCAATGAGTGCTTTCGCTGTCGGAAGATTGCGTTGAACCTGGAGAGTTGGGAGCCATGGAATGGGGAGCACGCAGGATTCCTTTCAAGGGTCTGCATTTGCTTTCCCAACCTCACCAATCGTCTCAGCCCCAAGAGTGTCCAGCCTTATGTCTTCTGCCGCTGGGGCTGTAGATGTGGTCAATCCTGGTTGCATGCCAGTCCCTGAACGCATTTTGGAAGAATTTCTCTCTGTTTTGCCCTGCTTGTTTCTTCTTTGTGTTGGAAATGTATCCTCAGAATGGGTCTGAGCTGATTTTCCCTGCTGGTTTTAGGCCGCTTTACACACCCTTGATGCACTTACACAGAGATATCAAGACTTAGCTTTTAAGATGCTTACTAGTCGGATAGATACTTGTGCGATGAACAGGGTCTGGTGAGTCCAGTTGATTGAGCAAGGAGTAGGTCGTGTCCATTCCATATTCGGTTTTCGGAAGGGTATCTGTGCTCATTTCAAACTCGAGTTTTATGCGTCACCGCACCTCACCTTTCCCCTGAAGCAGGCATAAGTGTGTTTTCTAAAAGCGTGACTCTGTTCTGTTTGGGGATTCCGTTCATGGGGAGCGATTTTTACATTCCCTCGATAAGTGATATCATAAGTTTCTTTTTTTGTGGGACTTATTTCACTGAGGATGATCGTACCTAAATCCACTCAGGATGCTGCTACCAGCCTCATGACGTGGATTTCATGGCTGAGTGACACTCCATTGGACCTACGTAGCACCACTTGTCCACTTGTCCACTTGTCTTTGTCCACTTGTCCACTCGTCTTTGTCCACTTGGCTCTTTCCTGGGATATGAAACGTGTACCGGAGTGGAGGTTCTTGTCAAGACAGCAGCCCTCAACTTTGGGGTCCCTGTGTCTGGTTGATTTTTTCATTTTCCCAAGGTCAACGCCCATGTGTGGAAGTGCCCTATGCTCTGTGGTTCTGTGTTTTACATGGTTTGGGAAAGAGGATACACTTGTGAAGATTGGCTGTTGGCCATTGACATCCCGCCCATCAGCTTAACAAGGCTCCCTTGACTCCGTGGGCTGTCCTGCCTTTCTGGTTTTTAGACTTTTTTCGCCTGGCCCTTTTGCCCCGGGGGGGGGGGGCGAGAGATTTCTTTGTAGTGCTGATTTGCTCTCCCAGGTTGCTTGGTTGGCCAAAAAGGGCGTATGCGTTTTTTCCTGAATACGCCCTTTTTGGCCAACCGCATCATTGTCCACGTTCTGGCGCTTTTCATGTGCTATCGGGGGCATTCCGATGTACCCGTTGACATCCGTTTCCTGCAGTTCTGCCTTGCGTTCAGCGCCTCTTCGTAGCCTGACCTCAATATATTTTGGGGCGATAGTTATCGTTTAGAACTCTGCAGGTTTGGGAAGTGCAGGGCCCCTGAGCTCCATTTCCCAAGTCGCTTTTTTGTGAGTGGGACGCAACACGGCTGGATGGCTTCACGCCCTATTGTCGATCCGCGGTGGCAGGCTGAACCGCTGGTGAATTCTTCTTCGTGATGGGAAATGAGAGTGACATGTGCCCGACCAAACACCTCCAGCGAGTCTCTCATTGGTTCCCCCCTCTTGCAGTTCATCCTGCGGACAAATTGCAGACGGTACGAAAGAGGCATGGAAAGGCGCCGAGTCTCCAAGTGGGGAGATTGTTAGTAAGGGGGCCTGAATGGAGAACACGAGCACCAGGAGAGGAAAACTGAGGTGAGTTTCAGAAAGCTTTCCCGATCCCACGGTGTAGCATCCGCTGGGTTTCCAATGAGTGCTTTCGCTGTCGGAAGATTGCGTTGAACCTGGAGAGTTGGGAGCCATGGAATGGGGAGCACGCAGGATTCCTTTCAAGGGTCTGCATTTGCTTTCCCAACCTCACCAATCGTCTCAGCCCCAAGAGTGTCCAGCCTTATGTCTTCTGCCGCTGGGGCTGTAGATGTGGTCAATCCTGGTTGCATGCCAGTCCCTGAACGCATTTTGGAAGAATTTCTCTCTGTTTTGCCCTGCTTGTTTCTTCTTTGTGTTGGAAATGTATCCTCAGAATGGGTCTGAGCTGATTTTCCCTGCTGGTTTTAGGCCGCTTTACACACCCTTGATGCACTTACACAGAGATATCAAGACTTAGCTTTTAAGATGCTTACTAGTCGGATAGATACTTGTGCGATGAACAGGGTCTGGTGAGTCCAGTTGATTGAGCAAGGAGTAGGTCGTGTCCATTCCATATTCGGTTTTCGGAAGGGTATCTGTGCTCATTTCAAACTCGAGTTTTATGCGTCACCGCACCTCACCTTTCCCCTGAAGCAGGCATAAGTGTGTTTTCTAAAAGCGTGACTCTGTTCTGTTTGGGGATTCCGTTCATGGGGAGCGATTTTTACATTCCCTCGATAAGTGATATCATAAGTTTCTTTTTTTGTGGGACTTATTTCACTGAGGATGATCGTACCTAAATCCACTCAGGATGCTGCTACCAGCCTCATGACGTGGATTTCATGGCTGAGTGACACTCCATTGGACCTACGTAGCACCACTTGTCCACTTGTCCACTTGTCTTTGTCCACTTGTCCACTCGTCTTTGTCCACTTGGCTCTTTCCTGGGATATGAAACGTGTACCGGAGTGGAGGTTCTTGTCAAGACAGCAGCCCTCAACTTTGGGGTCCCTGTGTCTGGTTGATTTTTTCATTTTCCCAAGGTCAACGCCCATGTGTGGAAGTGCCCTATGCTCTGTGGTTCTGTGTTTTACATGGTTTGGGAAAGAGGATACACTTGTGAAGATTGGCTGTTGGCCATTGACATCCCGCCCATCAGCTTAACAAGGCTCCCTTGACTCCGTGGGCTGTCCTGCCTTTCTGGTTTTTAGACTTTTTTCGCCTGGCCCTTTTGCCCCGGGGGGGGGGGCGAGAGATTTCTTTGTAGTGCTGATTTGCTCTCCCAGGTTGCTTGGTTGGCCAAAAAGGGCGTATGCGTTTTTTCCTGAATATATTCAGGAAAAAACGCATACGCCCTTTTTGGCCAACCGCATCATTGTCCACGTTCTGGCGCTTTTCATGTGCTATCGGGGCCATTCCGATGTACCCGTTGACATCCGTTTCCTGCAGTTCTGCCTTGCGTTCAGCGCCTCTTCGTAGCCTGCGCTCAATATATTTTGGGGCGATAGTTATCGTTTAGAACTCTGCAGGTTTGGGAAGTGCAGGGCCCCTGAGCTCCATTTCCCAAGTCGCTTTTTTGTGAGTGGGACGCAACACGGCTGGATGGCTTCACGCCCTATTGTCGATCCGCGGTGGCAGGCTGAACCGCTGGTGAATTCTTCTTCGTGATGGGAAATGAGAGTGACATGTGCCCGACCAAACACCTCCAGCGAGTCTCTCATTGGTTCCCCCTCTTGCAGTTCATCCTGCGGACAAATTGCAGACGGTACGAAAGAGGCATGGAAAGGCGCCGAGTCTCCAAGTGGGGAGATTGTTAGTAAGGGGGCCTGAATGGAGAACACGAGCACCAGGAGAGGAAAACTGAGGTGAGTTTCAGAAAGCTTTCCCGATCCCACGGTGTAGCATCCGCTGGGTTTCCAATGAGTGCTTTCGCTGTCGGAAGATTGCGTTGAACCTGGAGAGTTGGGAGCCATGGAATGGGGAGCACGCAGGATTCCTTTCAAGGGTCTGCATTTGCTTTCCCAACCTCACCAATCGTCTCAGCCCCAAGAGTGTCCAGCCTTATGTCTTCTGCCGCTGGGGCTGTAGATGTGGTCAATCCTGGTTGCATGCCAGTCCCTGAACGCATTTTGGAAGAATTTCTCTCTGTTTTGCCCTGCTTGTTTCTTCTTTGTGTTGGAAATGTATCCTCAGAATGGGTCTGAGCTGATTTTCCCTGCTGGTTTTAGGCCGCTTTACACACCCTTGATGCACTTACACAGAGATATCAAGACTTAGCTTTTAAGATGCTTACTAGTCGGATAGATACTTGTGCGATGAACAGGGTCTGGTGAGTCCAGTTGATTGAGCAAGGAGTAGGTCGTGTCCATTCCATATTCGGTTTTCGGAAGGGTATCTGTGCTCATTTCAAACTCGAGTTTTATGCGTCACCGCACCTCACCTTTCCCCTGAAGCAGGCATAAGTGTGTTTTCTAAAAGCGTGACTCTGTTCTGTTTGGGGATTCCGTTCATGGGGAGCGATTTTTACATTCCCTCGATAAGTGATATCATAAGTTTCTTTTTTTGTGGGACTTATTTCACTGAGGATGATCGTACCTAAATCCACTCAGGATGCTGCTACCAGCCTCATGACGTGGATTTCATGGCTGAGTGACACTCCATTGGACCTACGTAGCACCACTTGTCCACTTGTCCACTTGTCTTTGTCCACTTGTCCACTCGTCTTTGTCCACTTGGCTCTTTCCTGGGATATGAAACGTGTACCGGAGTGGAGGTTCTTGTCAAGACAGCAGCCCTCAACTTTGGGGTCCCTGTGTCTGGTTGATTTTTTCATTTTCCCAAGGTCAACGCCCATGTGTGGAAGTGCCCTATGCTCTGTGGTTCTGTGTTTTACATGGTTTGGGAAAGAGGATACACTTGTGAAGATTGGCTGTTGGCCATTGACATCCCGCCCATCAGCTTAACAAGGCTCCCTTGACTCCGTGGGCTGTCCTGCCTTTCTGGTTTTTAGACTTTTTTCGCCTGGCCCTTTTGCCCCGGGGGGGGGGGGCGAGAGATTTCTTTGTAGTGCTGATTTGCTCTCCCAGGTTGCTTGGTTGGCCAAAAAGGGCGTATGCGTTTTTTCCTGAATATATTCAGGAAAAAACGCATACGCCCTTTTTGGCCAACCGCATCATTGTCCACGTTCTGGCGCTTTTCATGTGCTATCGGGGGCATTCCGATGTACCCGTTGACATCCGTTTCCTGCAGTTCTGCCTTGCGTTCAGCGCCTCTTCGTAGCCTGACCTCAATATATTTTGGGGCGATAGTTATCGTTTAGAACTCTGCAGGTTTGGGAAGTGCAGGGCCCCTGAGCTCCATTTCCCAAGTCGCTTTTTTGTGAGTGGGACGCAACACGGCTGGATGGCTTCACGCCCTATTGTCGATCCGCGGTGGCAGGCTGAACCGCTGGTGAATTCTTCTTCGTGATGGGAAATGAGAGTGACATGTGCCCGACCAAACACCTCCAGCGAGTCTCTCATTGGTTCCCCCTCTTGCAGTTCATCCTGCGGACAAATTGCAGACGGTACGAAAGAGGCATGGAAAGGCGCCGAGTCTCCAAGTGGGGAGATTGTTAGTAAGGGGGCCTGAATGGAGAACACGAGCACCAGGAGAGGAAAACTGAGGTGAGTTTCAGAAAGCTTTCCCGATCCCACGGTGTAGCATCCGCTGGGTTTCCAATGAGTGCTTTCGCTGTCGGAAGATTGCGTTGAACCTGGAGAGTTGGGAGCCATGGAATGGGGAGCACGCAGGATTCCTTTCAAGGGTCTGCATTTGCTTTCCCAACCTCACCAATCGTCTCAGCCCCAAGAGTGTCCAGCCTTCTGTCTTCTGCCGCTGGGGCTGTAGATGTGGTCAATCCTGGTTGCATGCCAGTCCCTGAACGCATTTTGGAAGAATTTCTCTCTGTTTTGCCCTGCTTGTTTCTTCTTTGTGTTGGAAATGTATCCTCAGAATGGGTCTGAGCTGATTTTCCCTGCTGGTTTTAGGCCGCTTTACACACACTTGATGCACTTACACAGAGATATCAAGACTTAGCTTTTAAGATGCTTACTAGTCGGATAGATACTTGTGCGATGAACAGGGTCTGGTGAGTCCAGTTGATTGAGCAAGGAGTAGGTCGTGTCCATTCCATATTCGGTTTTCGGAAGGGTATCTGTGCTCATTTCAAACTCGAGTTTTATGCGTCACCGCACCTCACCTTTCCCCTGAAGCAGGCATAAGTGTGTTTTCTAAAAGCGTGACTCTGTTCTGTTTGGGGATTCCGTTCATGGGGAGCGATTTTTACATTCCCTCGATAAGTGATATCATAAGTTTCTTTTTTTGTGGGACTTATTTCACTGAGGATGATCGTACCTAAATCCACTCAGGATGCTGCTACCAGCCTCATGACGTGGATTTCATGGCTGAGTGACACTCCATTGGACCTACGTAGCACCACTTGTCCACTTGTCCACTCGTCTTTGTCCACTTGGCTCTTTCCTGGGATATGAAACGTGTACCGGAGTGGAGGTTCTTGTCAAGACAGCAGCCCTCAACTTTGGGGTCCCTGTGTCTGGTTGATTTTTTCATTTTCCCAAGGTCAACGCCCATGTGTGGAAGTGCCCTATGCTCTGTGGTTCTGTGTTTTACATGGTTTGGGAAAGAGGATACACTTGTGAAGATTGGCTGTTGGCCATTGACATCCCGCCCATCAGCTTAACAAGGCTCCCTTGACTCCGTGGGCTGTCCTGCCTTTCTGGTTTTTAGACTTTTTTCGCCTGGCCCTTTTGCCCCGGGGGGGGGGGCGAGAGATTTCTTTGTAGTGCTGATTTGCTCTCCCAGGTTGCTTGGTTGGCCAAAAAGGGCGTATGCGTTTTTTCCTGAATATATTCAGGAAAAAACGCATACGCCCTTTTTGGCCAACCGCATCATTGTCCACGTTCTGGCGCTTTTCATGTGCTATCGGGGGCATTCCGATGTACCCGTTGACATCCGTTTCCTGCAGTTCTGCCTTGCGTTCAGCGCCTCTTCGTAGCCTGCGCTCAATATATTTTGGGGCGATAGTTATCGTTTAGAACTCTGCAGGTTTGGGAAGTGCAGGGCCCCTGAGCTCCATTTCCCAAGTCGCTTTTTTGTGAGTGGGACGCAACACGGCTGGATGGCTTCACGCCCTATTGTCGATCCGCGGTGGCAGGCTGAACCGCTGGTGAATTCTTCTTCGTGATGGGAAATGAGAGTGACATGTGCCCGACCAAACACCTCCAGCGAGTCTCTCATTGGTTCCCCCTCTTGCAGTTCATCCTGCGGACAAATTGCAGACGGTACGAAAGAGGCATGGAAAGGCGCCGAGTCTCCAAGTGGGGAGATTGTTAGTAAGGGGGCCTGAATGGAGAACACGAGCACCAGGAGAGGAAAACTGAGGTGAGTTTCAGAAAGCTTTCCCGATCCCACGGTGTAGCATCCGCTGGGTTTCCAATGAGTGCTTTCGCTGTCGGAAGATTGCGTTGAACCTGGAGAGTTGGGAGCCATGGAATGGGGAGCACGCAGGATTCCTTTCAAGGGTCTGCATTTGCTTTCCCAACCTCACCAATCGTCTCAGCCCCAAGAGTGTCCAGCCTTATGTCTTCTGCCGCTGGGGCTGTAGATGTGGTCAATCCTGGTTGCATGCCAGTCCCTGAACGCATTTTGGAAGAATTTCTCTCTGTTTTGCCCTGCTTGTTTCTTCTTTGTGTTGGAAATGTATCCTCAGAATGGGTCTGAGCTGATTTTCCCTGCTGGTTTTAGGCCGCTTTACACACACTTGATGCACTTACACAGAGATATCAAGACTTAGCTTTTAAGATGCTTACTAGTCGGATAGATACTTGTGCGATGAACAGGGTCTGGTGAGTCCAGTTGATTGAGCAAGGAGTAGGTCGTGTCCATTCCATATTCGGTTTTCGGAAGGGTATCTGTGCTCATTTCAAACTCGAGTTTTATGCGTCACCGCACCTCACCTTTCCCCTGAAGCAGGCATAAGTGTGTTTTCTAAAAGCGTGACTCTGTTCTGTTTGGGGATTCCGTTCATGGGGAGCGATTTTTACATTCCCTCGATAAGTGATATCATAAGTTTCTTTTTTTGTGGGACTTATTTCACTGAGGATGATCGTACCTAAATCCACTCAGGATGCTGCTACCAGCCTCATGACGTGGATTTCATGGCTGAGTGACACTCCATTGGACCTACGTAGCACCACTTGTCCACTTGTCCACTTGTCTTTGTCCACTTGTCCACTCGTCTTTGTCCACTTGGCTCTTTCCTGGGATATGAAACGTGTACCGGAGTGGAGGTTCTTGTCAAGACAGCAGCCCTCAACTTTGGGGTCCCTGTGTCTGGTTGATTTTTTCATTTTCCCAAGGTCAACGCCCATGTGTGGAAGTGCCCTATGCTCTGTGGTTCTGTGTTTTACATGGTTTGGGAAAGAGGATACACTTGTGAAGATTGGCTGTTGGCCATTGACATCCCGCCCATCAGCTTAACAAGGCTCCCTTGACTCCGTGGGCTGTCCTGCCTTTCTGGTTTTTAGACTTTTTTCGCCTGGCCCTTTTGCCCCGGGGGGGGGGGGTGAGAGATTTCTTTGTAGTGCTGATTTGCTCTCCCAGGTTGCTTGGTTGGCCAAAAAGGGCGTATGCGTTTTTTCCTGAATATATTCAGGAAAAAACGCATACGCCCTTTTTGGCCAACCGCATCATTGTGCACGTTCTGGCGCTTTTCATGTGCTATCGGGGGCATTCCGATGTACCCGTTGACATCCGTTTCCTGCAGTTCTGCCTTGCGTTCAGCGCCTCTTCGTAGCCTGACCTCAATATATTTTGGGGCGATAGTTATCGTTTAGAACTCTGCAGGTTTGGGAAGTGCAGGGCCCCTGAGCTCCATTTCCCAAGTCGCTTTTTTGTGAGTGGGACGCAACACGGCTGGATGGCTTCACGCCCTATTGTCGATCCGCGGTGGCAGGCTGAACCGCTGGTGAATTCTTCTTCGTGATGGGAAATGAGAGTGACATGTGCCCGACCAAACACCTCCAGCGAGTCTCTCATTGGTTCCCCCTCTTGCAGTTCATCCTGCGGACAAATTGCAGACGGTACGAAAGAGGCATGGAAAGGCGCCGAGTCTCCAAGTGGGGAGATTGTTAGTAAGGGGGCCTGAATGGAGAACACGAGCACCAGGAGAGGAAAACTGAGGTGAGTTTCAGAAAGCTTTCCCGATCCCACGGTGTAGCATCCGCTGGGTTTCCAATGAGTGCTTTCGCTGTCGGAAGATTGCGTTGAACCTGGAGAGTTGGGAGCCATGGAATGGGGAGCACGCAGGATTCCTTTCAAGGGTCTGCATTTGCTTTCCCAACCTCACCAATCGTCTCAGCCCCAAGAGTGTCCAGCCTTATGTCTTCTGCCGCTGGGGCTGTAGATGTGGTCAATCCTGGTTGCATGCCAGTCCCTGAACGCATTTTGGAAGAATTTCTCTCTGTTTTGCCCTGCTTGTTTCTTCTTTGTGTTGGAAATGTATCCTCAGAATGGGTCTGAGCTGATTTTCCCTGCTGGTTTTAGGCCGCTTTACACACCCTTGATGCACTTACACAGAGATATCAAGACTTAGCTTTTAAGATGCTTACTAGTCGGATAGATACTTGTGCGATGAACAGGGTCTGGTGAGTCCAGTTGATTGAGCAAGGAGTAGGTCGTGTCCATTCCATATTCGGTTTTCGGAAGGGTATCTGTACTCATTTCAAACTCGAGTTTTATGCGTCACCGCACCTCACCTTTCCCCTGAAGCAGGCATAAGTGTGTTTTCTAAAAGCGTGACTCTGTTCTGTTTGGGGATTCCGTTCATGGGGAGCGATTTTTACATTCCCTCGATAAGTGATATCATAAGTTTCTTTTTTTGTGGGACTTATTTCACTGAGGATGATCGTACCTAAATCCACTCAGGATGCTGCTACCAGCCTCATGACGTGGATTTCATGGCTGAGTGACACTCCATTGGACCTACGTAGCACCACTTGTCCACTTGTCCACTTGTCTTTGTCCACTTGTCCACTCGTCTTTGTCCACTTGGCTCTTTCCTGGGATATGAAACGTGTACCGGAGTGGAGGTTCTTGTCAAGACAGCAGCCCTCAACTTTGGGGTCCCTGTGTCTGGTTGATTTTTTCATTTTCCCAAGGTCAACGCCCATGTGTGGAAGTGCCCTATGCTCTGTGGTTCTGTGTTTTACATGGTTTGGGAAAGAGGATACACTTGTGAAGATTGGCTGTTGGCCATTGACATCCCGCCCATCAGCTTAACAAGGCTCCCTTGACTCCGTGGGCTGTCCTGCCTTTCTGGTTTTTAGACTTTTTTCGCCTGGCCCTTTTGCCCCGGGGGGGGGGGGGAGAGATTTCTTTGTAGTGCTGATTTGCTCTCCCAGGTTGCTTGGTTGGCCAAAAAGGGCGTATGCGTTTTTTCCTGAATATATTCAGGAAAAAACGCATACGCCCTTTTTGGCCAACCGCATCATTGTCCACGTTCTGGCGCTTTTCATGTGCTATCGGGGGCATTCCGATGTACCCGTTGACATCCGTTTCCTGCAGTTCTGCCTTGCGTTCAGCGCCTCTTCGTAGCCTGCGCTCAATATATTTTGGGGCGATAGTTATCGTTTAGAACTCTGCAGGTTTGGGAAGTGCAGGGCCCCTGAGCTCCATTTCCCAAGTCGCTTTTTTGTGAGTGGGACGCAACACGGCTGGATGGCTTCACGCCCTATTGTCGATCCGCGGTGGCAGGCTGAACCGCTGGTGAATTCTTCTTCGTGATGGGAAATGAGAGTGACATGTGCCCGACCAAACACCTCCAGCGAGTCTCTCATTGGTTCCCCCTCTTGCAGTTCATCCTGCGGACAAATTGCAGACGGTACGAAAGAGGCATGGAAAGGCGCCGAGTCTCCAAGTGGGGAGATTGTTAGTAAGGGGGCCTGAATGGAGAACACGAGCACCAGGAGAGGAAAACTGAGGTGAGTTTCAGAAAGCTTTCCCGATCCCACGGTGTAGCATCCGCTGGGTTTCCAATGAGTGCTTTCGCTGTCGGAAGATTGCGTTGAACCTGGAGAGTTGGGAGCCATGGAATGGGGAGCACGCAGGATTCCTTTCAAGGGTCTGCATTTGCTTTCCCAACCTCACCAATCGTCTCAGCCCCAAGAGTGTCCAGCCTTCTGTCTTCTGCCGCTGGGGCTGTAGATGTGGTCAATCCTGGTTGCATGCCAGTCCCTGAACGCATTTTGGAAGAATTTCTCTCTGTTTTGCCCTGCTTGTTTCTTCTTTGTGTTGGAAATGTATCCTCAGAATGGGTCTGAGCTGATTTTCCCTGCTGGTTTTAGGCCGCTTTACACACACTTGATGCACTTACACAGAGATATCAAGACTTAGCTTTTAAGATGCTTACTAGTCGGATAGATACTTGTGCGATGAACAGGGTCTGGTGAGTCCAGTTGATTGAGCAAGGAGTAGGTCGTGTCCATTCCATATTCGGTTTTCGGAAGGGTATCTGTGCTCATTTCAAACTCGAGTTTTATGCGTCACCGCACCTCACCTTTCCCCTGAAGCAGGCATAAGTGTGTTTTCTAAAAGCGTGACTCTGTTCTGTTTGGGGATTCCGTTCATGGGGAGCGATTTTTACATTCCCTCGATAAGTGATATCATAAGTTTCTTTTTTTGTGGGACTTATTTCACTGAGGATGATCGTACCTAAATCCACTCAGGATGCTGCTACCAGCCTCATGACGTGGATTTCATGGCTGAGTGACACTCCATTGGACCTACGTAGCACCACTTGTCCACTTGTCCACTTGTCTTTGTCCACTTGTCCACTCGTCTTTGTCCACTTGGCTCTTTCCTGGGATATGAAACGTGTACCGGAGTGGAGGTTCTTGTCAAGACAGCAGCCCTCAACTTTGGGGTCCCTGTGTCTGGTTGATTTTTTCATTTTCCCAAGGTCAACGCCCATGTGTGGAAGTGCCCTATGCTCTGTGGTTCTGTGTTTTACATGGTTTGGGAAAGAGGATACACTTGTGAAGATTGGCTGTTGGCCATTGACATCCCGCCCATCAGCTTAACAAGGCTCCCTTGACTCCGTGGGCTGTCCTGCCTTTCTGGTTTTTAGACTTTTTTCGCCTGGCCCTTTTGCCCCGGGGGGGGGGGGCGAGAGATTTCTTTGTAGTGCTGATTTGCTCTCCCAGGTTGCTTGGTTGGCCAAAAAGGGCGTATGCGTTTTTTCCTGAATATATTCAGGAAAAAACGCATACGCCCTTTTTGGCCAACCGCATCATTGTCCACGTTCTGGCGCTTTTCATGTGCTATCGGGGGCATTCCGATGTACCCGTTGACATCCGTTTCCTGCAGTTCTGCCTTGCGTTCAGCGCCTCTTCGTAGCCTGCGCTCAATATATTTTGGGGCGATAGTTATCGTTTAGAACTCTGCAGGTTTGGGAAGTGCAGGGCCCCTGAGCTCCATTTCCCAAGTCGCTTTTTTGTGAGTGGGACGCAACACGGCTGGATGGCTTCACGCCCTATTGTCGATCCGCGGTGGCAGGCTGAACCGCTGGTGAATTCTTCTTCGTGATGGGAAATGAGAGTGACATGTGCCCGACCAAACACCTCCAGCGAGTCTCTCATTGGTTCCCCCTCTTGCAGTTCATCCTGCGGACAAATTGCAGACGGTACGAAAGAGGCATGGAAAGGCGCCGAGTCTCCAAGTGGGGAGATTGTTAGTAAGGGGGCCTGAATGGAGAACACGAGCACCAGGAGAGGAAAACTGAGGTGAGTTTCAGAAAGCTTTCCCGATCCCACGGTGTAGCATCCGCTGGGTTTCCAATGAGTGCTTTCGCTGTCGGAAGATTGCGTTGAACCTGGAGAGTTGGGAGCCATGGAATGGGGAGCACGCAGGATTCCTTTCAAGGGTCTGCATTTGCTTTCCCAACCTCACCAATCGTCTCAGCCCCAAGAGTGTCCAGCCTTATGTCTTCTGCCGCTGGGGCTGTAGATGTGGTCAATCCTGGTTGCATGCCAGTCCCTGAACGCATTTTGGAAGAATTTCTCTCTGTTTTGCCCTGCTTGTTTCTTCTTTGTGTTGGAAATGTATCCTCAGAATGGGTCTGAGCTGATTTTCCCTGCTGGTTTTAGGCCGCTTTACACACCCTTGATGCACTTACACAGAGATATCAAGACTTAGCTTTTAAGATGCTTACTAGTCGGATAGATACTTGTGCGATGAACAGGGTCTGGTGAGTCCAGTTGATTGAGCAAGGAGTAGGTCGTGTCCATTCCATATTCGGTTTTCGGAAGGGTATCTGTGCTCATTTCAAACTCGAGTTTTATGCGTCACCGCACCTCACCTTTCCCCTGAAGCAGGCATAAGTGTGTTTTCTAAAAGCGTGACTCTGTTCTGTTTGGGGATTCCGTTCATGGGGAGCGATTTTTACATTCCCTCGATAAGTGATATCATAAGTTTCTTTTTTTGTGGGACTTATTTCACTGAGGATGATCGTACCTAAATCCACTCAGGATGCTGCTACCAGCCTCATGACGTGGATTTCATGGCTGAGTGACACTCCATTGGACCTACGTAGCACCACTTGTCCACTTGTCCACTTGTCTTTGTCCACTTGTCCACTCGTCTTTGTCCACTTGGCTCTTTCCTGGGATATGAAACGTGTACCGGAGTGGAGGTTCTTGTCAAGACAGCAGCCCTCAACTTTGGGGTCCCTGTGTCTGGTTGATTTTTTCATTTTCCCAAGGTCAACGCCCATGTGTGGAAGTGCCCTATGCTCTGTGGTTCTGTGTTTTACATGGTTTGGGAAAGAGGATACACTTGTGAAGATTGGCTGTTGGCCATTGACATCCCGCCCATCAGCTTAACAAGGCTCCCTTGACTCCGTGGGCTGTCCTGCCTTTCTGGTTTTTAGACTTTTTTCGCCTGGCCCTTTTGCCCCGGGGGGGGGGGGCGAGAGATTTCTTTGTAGTGCTGATTTGCTCTCCCAGGTTGCTTGGTTGGCCAAAAAGGGCGTATGCGTTTTTTCCTGAATATATTCAGGAAAAAACGCATACGCCCTTTTTGGCCAACCGCATCATTGTCCACGTTCTGGCGCTTTTCATGTGCTATCGGGGGCATTCCGATGTACCCGTTGACATCCGTTTCCTGCAGTTCTGCCTTGCGTTCAGCGCCTCTTCGTAGCCTGACCTCAATATATTTTGGGGCGATAGTTATCGTTTAGAACTCTGCAGGTTTGGGAAGTGCAGGGCCCCTGAGCTCCATTTCCCAAGTCGCTTTTTTGTGAGTGGGACGCAACACGGCTGGATGGCTTCACGCCCTATTGTCGATCCGCGGTTGCAGGCTGAACCGCTGGTGAATTCTTCTTCGTGATGGGAAATGAGAGTGACATGTGCCCGACCAAACACCTCCAGCGAGTCTCTCATTGGTTCCCCCTCTTGCAGTTCATCCTGCGGACAAATTGCAGACGGTACGAAAGAGGCATGGAAAGGCGCCGAGTCTCCAAGTGGGGAGATTGTTAGTAAGGGGGCCTGAATGGAGAACACGAGCACCAGGAGAGGAAAACTGAGGTGAGTTTCAGAAAGCTTTCCCGATCCCACGGTGTAGCATCCGCTGGGTTTCCAATGAGTGCTTTCGCTGTCGGAAGATTGCGTTGAACCTGGAGAGTTGGGAGCCATGGAATGGGGAGCACGCAGGATTCCTTTCAAGGGTCTGCATTTGCTTTCCCAACTTCACCAATCGTCTCAGCCCCAAGAGTGTCCAGCCTTATGTCTTCTGCCGCTGGGGCTGTAGATGTGGTCAATCCTGGTTGCATGCCAGTCCCTGAACGCATTTTGGAAGAATTTCTCTCTGTTTTGCCCTGCTTGTTTCTTCTTTGTGTTGGAAATGTATCCTCAGAATGGGTCTGAGCTGATTTTCCCTGCTGGTTTTAGGCCGCTTTACACACACTTGATGCACTTACACAGAGATATCAAGACTTAGCTTTTAAGATGCTTACTAGTCGGATAGATACTTGTGCGATGAACAGGGTCTGGTGAGTCCAGTTGATTGAGCAAGGAGTAGGTCGTGTCCATTCCATATTCGGTTTTCGGAAGGGTATCTGTGCTCATTTCAAACTCGAGTTTTATGCGTCACCGCACCTCACCTTTCCCCTGAAGCAGGCATAAGTGTGTTTTCTAAAAGCGTGACTCTGTTCTGTTTGGGGATTCCGTTCATGGGGAGCGATTTTTACATTCCCTCGATAAGTGATATCATAAGTTTCTATTTTTGTGGGACTTATTTCACTGAGGATGATCGTACCTAAATCCACTCAGGATGCTGCTACCAGCCTCATGACGTGGATTTCATGGCTGAGTGACACTCCATTGGACCTACGTAGCACCACTTGTCCACTTGTCCACTTGTCTTTGTCCACTTGTCCACTCGTCTTTGTCCACTTGGCTCTTTCCTGGGATATGAAACGTGTACCGGAGTGGAGGTTCTTGTCAAGACAGCAGCCCTCAACTTTGGGGTCCCTGTGTCTGGTTGATTTTTTCATTTTCCCAAGGTCAACGCCCATGTGTGGAAGTGCCCTATGCTCTGTGGTTCTGTGTTTTACATGGTTTGGGAAAGAGGATACACTTGTGAAGATTGGCTGTTGGCCATTGACATCCCGCCCATCAGCTTAACAAGGCTCCCTTGACTCCGTGGGCTGTCCTGCCTTTCTGGTTTTTAGACTTTTTTCGCCTGGCCCTTTTGCCCCGGGGGGGGGGGGCGAGAGATTTCTTTGTAGTGCTGATTTGCTCTCCCAGGTTGCTTGGTTGGCCAAAAAGGGCGTATGCGTTTTTTCCTGAATATATTCAGGAAAAAACGCATACGCCCTTTTTGGCCAACCGCATCATTGTCCACGTTCTGGCGCTTTTCATGTGCTATCGGGGGCATTCCGATGTACCCGTTGACATCCGTTTCCTGCAGTTCTGCCTTGCGTTCAGCGCCTCTTCGTAGCCTGACCTCAATATATTTTGGGGCGATAGTTATCGTTTAGAACTCTGCAGGTTTGGGAAGTGCAGGGCCCCTGAGCTCCATTTCCCAAGTCGCTTTTTTGTGAGTGGGACGCAACACGGCTGGATGGCTTCACGCCCTATTGTCGATCCGCGGTGGCAGGCTGAACCGCTGGTGA
Organism: Kogia breviceps; assembly: GCF_026419965.1. Taxonomy (NCBI): domain Eukaryota; kingdom Metazoa; phylum Chordata; class Mammalia; order Artiodactyla; family Physeteridae; genus Kogia; species Kogia breviceps. Next base: position 22,802 of record NW_026711694.1, read on the forward strand.
ATTCTTCTTCGTGATGGGAAATGAGAGTGACATGTGCCCGACCAAACACCTCCAGCGAGTCTCTCATTGGTTCCCCCTCTTGCAGTTCATCCTGCGGACAAATTGCAGACGGTACGAAAGAGGCATGGAAAGGCGCCGAGTCTCCAAGTGGGGAGATTGTTAGTAAGGGGGCCTGAATGGAGAACACGAGCACCAGGAGAGGAAAACTGAGGTGAGTTTCAGAAAGCTTTCCCGATCCCACGGTGTAGCATCCGCTGGGTTTCCAATGAGTGCTTTCGCTGTCGGAAGATTGCGTTGAACCTGGAGAGTTGGGAGCCATGGAATGGGGAGCACGCAGGATTCCTTTCAAGGGTCTGCATTTGCTTTCCCAACCTCACCAATCGTCTCAGCCCCAAGAGTGTCCAGCCTTATGTCTTCTGCCGCTGGGGCTGTAGATGTGGTCAATCCTGGTTGCATGCCAGTCCCTGAACGCATTTTGGAAGAATTTCTCTCTGTTTTGCCCTGCTTGTTTCTTCTTTGTGTTGGAAATGTATCCTCAGAATGGGTCTGAGCTGATTTTCCCTGCTGGTTTTAGGCCGCTTTACACACACTTGATGCACTTACACAGAGATATCAAGACTTAGCTTTTAAGATGCTTACTAGTCGGATAGATACTTGTGCGATGAACAGGGTCTGGTGAGTCCAGTTGATTGAGCAAGGAGTAGGTCGTGTCCATTCCATATTCGGTTTTCGGAAGGGTATCTGTGCTCATTTCAAACTCGAGTTTTATGCGTCACCGCACCTCACCTTTCCCCTGAAGCAGGCATAAGTGTGTTTTCTAAAAGCGTGACTCTGTTCTGTTTGGGGATTCCGTTCATGGGGAGCGATTTTTACATTCCCTCGATAAGTGATATCATAAGTTTCTTTTTTTGTGGGACTTATTTCACTGAGGATGATCGTACCTAAATCCACTCAGGATGCTGCTACCAGCCTCATGACGTGGATTTCATGGCTGAGTGACACTCCATTGGACCTACGTAGCACCACTTGTCCACTTGTCCACTTGTCTTTGTCCACTTGTCCACTCGTCTTTGTCCACTTGGCTCTTTCCTGGGATATGAAACGTGTACCGGAGTGGAGGTTCTTGTCAAGACAGCAGCCCTCAACTTTGGGGTCCCTGTGTCTGGTTGATTTTTTCATTTTCCCAAGGTCAACGCCCATGTGTGGAAGTGCCCTATGCTCTGTGGTTCTGTGTTTTACATGGTTTGGGAAAGAGGATACACTTGTGAAGATTGGCTGTTGGCCATTGACATCCCGCCCATCAGCTTAACAAGGCTCCCTTGACTCCGTGGGCTGTCCTGCCTTTCTGGTTTTTAGACTTTTTTCGCCTGGCCCTTTTGCCCCGGGGGGGGGGGGCGAGAGATTTCTTTGTAGTGCTGATTTGCTCTCCCAGGTTGCTTGGTTGGCCAAAAAGGGCGTATGCGTTTTTTCCTGAATACGCCCTTTTTGGCCAACCGCATCATTGTCCACGTTCTGGCGCTTTTCATGTGCTATCGGGGGCATTCCGATGTACCCGTTGACATCCGTTTCCTGCAGTTCTGCCTTGCGTTCAGCGCCTCTTCGTAGCCTGACCTCAATATATTTTGGGGCGATAGTTATCGTTTAGAACTCTGCAGGTTTGGGAAGTGCAGGGCCCCTGAGCTCCATTTCCCAAGTCGCTTTTTTGTGAGTGGGACGCAACACGGCTGGATGGCTTCACGCCCTATTGTCGATCCGCGGTGGCAGGCTGAACCGCTGGTGAATTCTTCTTCGTGATGGGAAATGAGAGTGACATGTGCCCGACCAAACACCTCCAGCGAGTCTCTCATTGGTTCCCCCTCTTGCAGTTCATCCTGCGGACAAATTGCAGACGGTACGAAAGAGGCATGGAAAGGCGCCGAGTCTCCAAGTGGGGAGATTGTTAGTAAGGGGGCCTGAATGGAGAACACGAGCACCAGGAGAGGAAAACTGAGGTGAGTTTCAGAAAGCTTTCCCGATCCCACGGTGTAGCATCCGCTGGGTTTCCAATGAGTGCTTTCGCTGTCGGAAGATTGCGTTGAACCTGGAGAGTTGGGAGCCATGGAATGGGGAGCACGCAGGATTCCTTTCAAGGGTCTGCATTTGCTTTCCCAACCTCACCAATCGTCTCAGCCCCAAGAGTGTCCAGCCTTATGTCTTCTGCCGCTGGGGCTGTAGATGTGGTCAATCCTGGTTGCATGCCAGTCCCTGAACGCATTTTGGAAGAATTTCTCTCTGTTTTGCCCTGCTTGTTTCTTCTTTGTGTTGGAAATGTATCCTCAGAATGGGTCTGAGCTGATTTTCCCTGCTGGTTTTAGGCCGCTTTACACACCCTTGATGCACTTACACAGAGATATCAAGACTTAGCTTTTAAGATGCTTACTAGTCGGATAGATACTTGTGCGATGAACAGGGTCTGGTGAGTCCAGTTGATTGAGCAAGGAGTAGGTCGTGTCCATTCCATATTCGGTTTTCGGAAGGGTATCTGTGCTCATTTCAAACTCGAGTTTTATGCGTCACCGCACCTCACCTTTCCCCTGAAGCAGGCATAAGTGTGTTTTCTAAAAGCGTGACTCTGTTCTGTTTGGGGATTCCGTTCATGGGGAGCGATTTTTACATTCCCTCGATAAGTGATATCATAAGTTTCTTTTTTTGTGGGACTTATTTCACTGAGGATGATCGTACCTAAATCCACTCAGGATGCTGCTACCAGCCTCATGACGTGGATTTCATGGCTGAGTGACACTCCATTGGACCTACGTAGCACCACTTGTCCACTTGTCCACTTGTCTTTGTCCACTTGTCCACTCGTCTTTGTCCACTTGGCTCTTTCCTGGGATATGAAACGTGTACCGGAGTGGAGGTTCTTGTCAAGACAGCAGCCCTCAACTTTGGGGTCCCTGTGTCTGGTTGATTTTTTCATTTTCCCAAGGTCAACGCCCATGTGTGGAAGTGCCCTATGCTCTGTGGTTCTGTGTTTTACATGGTTTGGGAAAGAGGATACACTTGTGAAGATTGGCTGTTGGCCATTGACATCCCGCCCATCAGCTTAACAAGGCTCCCTTGACTCCGTGGGCTGTCCTGCCTTTCTGGTTTTTAGACTTTTTTCGCCTGGCCCTTTTGCCCCGGGGGGGGGGGCGAGAGATTTCTTTGTAGTGCTGATTTGCTCTCCCAGGTTGCTTGGTTGGCCAAAAAGGGCGTATGCGTTTTTTCCTGAATATATTCAGGAAAAAACGCATACGCCCTTTTTGGCCAACCGCATCATTGTCCACGTTCTGGCGCTTTTCATGTGCTATCGGGGCCATTCCGATGTACCCGTTGACATCCGTTTCCTGCAGTTCTGCCTTGCGTTCAGCGCCTCTTCGTAGCCTGCGCTCAATATATTTTGGGGCGATAGTTATCGTTTAGAACTCTGCAGGTTTGGGAAGTGCAGGGCCCCTGAGCTCCATTTCCCAAGTCGCTTTTTTGTGAGTGGGACGCAACACGGCTGGATGGCTTCACGCCCTATTGTCGATCCGCGGTGGCAGGCTGAACCGCTGGTGAATTCTTCTTCGTGATGGGAAATGAGAGTGACATGTGCCCGACCAAACACCTCCAGCGAGTCTCTCATTGGTTCCCCCTCTTGCAGTTCATCCTGCGGACAAATTGCAGACGGTACGAAAGAGGCATGGAAAGGCGCCGAGTCTCCAAGTGGGGAGATTGTTAGTAAGGGGGCCTGAATGGAGAACACGAGCACCAGGAGAGGAAAACTGAGGTGAGTTTCAGAAAGCTTTCCCGATCCCACGGTGTAGCATCCGCTGGGTTTCCAATGAGTGCTTTCGCTGTCGGAAGATTGCGTTGAACCTGGAGAGTTGGGAGCCATGGAATGGGGAGCACGCAGGATTCCTTTCAAGGGTCTGCATTTGCTTTCCCAACCTCACCAATCGTCTCAGCCCCAAGAGTGTCCAGCCTTATGTCTTCTGCCGCTGGGGCTGTAGATGTGGTCAATCCTGGTTGCATGCCAGTCCCTGAACGCATTTTGGAAGAATTTCTCTCTGTTTTGCCCTGCTTGTTTCTTCTTTGTGTTGGAAATGTATCCTCAGAATGGGTCTGAGCTGATTTTCCCTGCTGGTTTTAGGCCGCTTTACACACCCTTGATGCACTTACACAGAGATATCAAGACTTAGCTTTTAAGATGCTTACTAGTCGGATAGATACTTGTGCGATGAACAGGGTCTGGTGAGTCCAGTTGATTGAGCAAGGAGTAGGTCGTGTCCATTCCATATTCGGTTTTCGGAAGGGTATCTGTGCTCATTTCAAACTCGAGTTTTATGCGTCACCGCACCTCACCTTTCCCCTGAAGCAGGCATAAGTGTGTTTTCTAAAAGCGTGACTCTGTTCTGTTTGGGGATTCCGTTCATGGGGAGCGATTTTTACATTCCCTCGATAAGTGATATCATAAGTTTCTTTTTTTGTGGGACTTATTTCACTGAGGATGATCGTACCTAAATCCACTCAGGATGCTGCTACCAGCCTCATGACGTGGATTTCATGGCTGAGTGACACTCCATTGGACCTACGTAGCACCACTTGTCCACTTGTCCACTTGTCTTTGTCCACTTGTCCACTCGTCTTTGTCCACTTGGCTCTTTCCTGGGATATGAAACGTGTACCGGAGTGGAGGTTCTTGTCAAGACAGCAGCCCTCAACTTTGGGGTCCCTGTGTCTGGTTGATTTTTTCATTTTCCCAAGGTCAACGCCCATGTGTGGAAGTGCCCTATGCTCTGTGGTTCTGTGTTTTACATGGTTTGGGAAAGAGGATACACTTGTGAAGATTGGCTGTTGGCCATTGACATCCCGCCCATCAGCTTAACAAGGCTCCCTTGACTCCGTGGGCTGTCCTGCCTTTCTGGTTTTTAGACTTTTTTCGCCTGGCCCTTTTGCCCCGGGGGGGGGGGGGCGAGAGATTTCTTTGTAGTGCTGATTTGCTCTCCCAGGTTGCTTGGTTGGCCAAAAAGGGCGTATGCGTTTTTTCCTGAATATATTCAGGAAAAAACGCATACGCCCTTTTTGGCCAACCGCATCATTGTCCACGTTCTGGCGCTTTTCATGTGCTATCGGGGGCATTCCGATGTACCCGTTGACATCCGTTTCCTGCAGTTCTGCCTTGCGTTCAGCGCCTCTTCGTAGCCTGACCTCAATATATTTTGGGGCGATAGTTATCGTTTAGAACTCTGCAGGTTTGGGAAGTGCAGGGCCCCTGAGCTCCATTTCCCAAGTCGCTTTTTTGTGAGTGGGACGCAACACGGCTGGATGGCTTCACGCCCTATTGTCGATCCGCGGTGGCAGGCTGAACCGCTGGTGAATTCTTCTTCGTGATGGGAAATGAGAGTGACATGTGCCCGACCAAACACCTCCAGCGAGTCTCTCATTGGTTCCCCCTCTTGCAGTTCATCCTGCGGACAAATTGCAGACGGTACGAAAGAGGCATGGAAAGGCGCCGAGTCTCCAAGTGGGGAGATTGTTAGTAAGGGGGCCTGAATGGAGAACACGAGCACCAGGAGAGGAAAACTGAGGTGAGTTTCAGAAAGCTTTCCCGATCCCACGGTGTAGCATCCGCTGGGTTTCCAATGAGTGCTTTCGCTGTCGGAAGATTGCGTTGAACCTGGAGAGTTGGGAGCCATGGAATGGGGAGCACGCAGGATTCCTTTCAAGGGTCTGCATTTGCTTTCCCAACCTCACCAATCGTCTCAGCCCCAAGAGTGTCCAGCCTTATGTCTTCTGCCGCTGGGGCTGTAGATGTGGTCAATCCTGGTTGCATGCCAGTCCCTGAACGCATTTTGGAAGAATTTCTCTCTGTTTTGCCCTGCTTGTTTCTTCTTTGTGTTGGAAATGTATCCTCAGAATGGGTCTGAGCTGATTTTCCCTGCTGGTTTTAGGCCGCTTTACACACACTTGATGCACTTACACAGAGATATCAAGACTTAGCTTTTAAGATGCTTACTAGTCGGATAGATACTTGTGCGATGAACAGGGTCTGGTGAGTCCAGTTGATTGAGCAAGGAGTAGGTCGTGTCCATTCCATATTCGGTTTTCGGAAGGGTATCTGTGCTCATTTCAAACTCGAGTTTTATGCGTCACCGCACCTCACCTTTCCCCTGAAGCAGGCATAAGTGTGTTTTCTAAAAGCGTGACTCTGTTCTGTTTGGGGATTCCGTTCATGGGGAGCGATTTTTACATTCCCTCGATAAGTGATATCATAAGTTTCTTTTTTTGTGGGACTTATTTCACTGAGGATGATCGTACCTAAATCCACTCAGGATGCTGCTACCAGCCTCATGACGTGGATTTCATGGCTGAGTGACACTCCATTGGACCTACGTAGCACCACTTGTCCACTTGTCCACTTGTCTTTGTCCACTTGTCCACTCGTCTTTGTCCACTTGGCTCTTTCCTGGGATATGAAACGTGTACCGGAGTGGAGGTTCTTGTCAAGACAGCAGCCCTCAACTTTGGGGTCCCTGTGTCTGGTTGATTTTTTCATTTTCCCAAGGTCAACGCCCATGTGTGGAAGTGCCCTATGCTCTGTGGTTCTGTGTTTTACATGGTTTGGGAAAGAGGATACACTTGTGAAGATTGGCTGTTGGCCATTGACATCCCGCCCATCAGCTTAACAAGGCTCCCTTGACTCCGTGGGCTGTCCTGCCTTTCTGGTTTTTAGACTTTTTTCGCCTGGCCCTTTTGCCCCGGGGGGGGGGCGAGAGATTTCTTTGTAGTGCTGATTTGCTCTCCCAGGTTGCTTGGTTGGCCAAAAAGGGCGTATGCGTTTTTTCCTGAATATATTCAGGAAAAAACGCATACGCCCTTTTTGGCCAACCGCATCATTGTCCACGTTCTGGCGCTTTTCATGTGCTATCGGGGGCATTCCGATGTACCCGTTGACATCCGTTTCCTGCAGTTCTGCCTTGCGTTCAGCGCCTCTTCGTAGCCTGCGCTCAATATATTTTGGGGCGATAGTTATCGTTTAGAACTCTGCAGGTTTGGGAAGTGCAGGGCCCCTGAGCTCCATTTCCCAAGTCGCTTTTTTGTGAGTGGGACGCAACACGGCTGGATGGCTTCACGCCCTATTGTCGATCCGCGGTGGCAGGCTGAACCGCTGGTGAATTCTTCTTCGTGATGGGAAATGAGAGTGACATGTGCCCGACCAAACACCTCCAGCGAGTCTCTCATTGGTTCCCCCTCTTGCAGTTCATCCTGCGGACAAATTGCAGACGGTACGAAAGAGGCATGGAAAGGCGCCGAGTCTCCAAGTGGGGAGATTGTTAGTAAGGGGGCCTGAATGGAGAACACGAGCACCAGGAGAGGAAAACTGAGGTGAGTTTCAGAAAGCTTTCCCGATCCCACGGTGTAGCATCCGCTGGGTTTCCAATGAGTGCTTTCGCTGTCGGAAGATTGCGTTGAACCTGGAGAGTTGGGAGCCATGGAATGGGGAGCACGCAGGATTCCTTTCAAGGGTCTGCATTTGCTTTCCCAACCTCACCAATCGTCTCAGCCCCAAGAGTGTCCAGCCTTATGTCTTCTGCCGCTGGGGCTGTAGATGTGGTCAATCCTGGTTGCATGCCAGTCCCTGAACGCATTTTGGAAGAATTTCTCTCTGTTTTGCCCTGCTTGTTTCTTCTTTGTGTTGGAAATGTATCCTCAGAATGGGTCTGAGCTGATTTTCCCTGCTGGTTTTAGGCCGCTTTACACACACTTGATGCACTTACACAGAGATATCAAGACTTAGCTTTTAAGATGCTTACTAGTCGGATAGATACTTGTGCGATGAACAGGGTCTGGTGAGTCCAGTTGATTGAGCAAGGAGTAGGTCGTGTCCATTCCATATTCGGTTTTCGGAAGGGTATCTGTGCTCATTTCAAACTCGAGTTTTATGCGTCACCGCACCTCACCTTTCCCCTGAAGCAGGCATAAGTGTGTTTTCTAAAAGCGTGACTCTGTTCTGTTTGGGGATTCCGTTCATGGGGAGCGATTTTTACATTCCCTCGATAAGTGATATCATAAGTTTCTTTTTTTGTGGGACTTATTTCACTGAGGATGATCGTACCTAAATCCACTCAGGATGCTGCTACCAGCCTCATGACGTGGATTTCATGGCTGAGTGACACTCCATTGGACCTACGTAGCACCACTTGTCCACTTGTCCACTTGTCTTTGTCCACTTGTCCACTCGTCTTTGTCCACTTGGCTCTTTCCTGGGATATGAAACGTGTACCGGAGTGGAGGTTCTTGTCAAGACAGCAGCCCTCAACTTTGGGGTCCCTGTGTCTGGTTGATTTTTTCATTTTCCCAAGGTCAACGCCCATGTGTGGAAGTGCCCTATGCTCTGTGGTTCTGTGTTTTACATGGTTTGGGAAAGAGGATACACTTGTGAAGATTGGCTGTTGGCCATTGACATCCCGCCCATCAGCTTAACAAGGCTCCCTTGACTCCGTGGGCTGTCCTGCCTTTCTGGTTTTTAGACTTTTTTCGCCTGGCCCTTTTGCCCCGGGGGGGGGGGGGCGAGAGATTTCTTTGTAGTGCTGATTTGCTCTCCCAGGTTGCTTGGTTGGCCAAAAAGGGCGTATGCGTTTTTTCCTGAATATATTCAGGAAAAAACGCATACGCCCTTTTTGGCCAACCGCATCATTGTGCACGTTCTGGCGCTTTTCATGTGCTATCGGGGGCATTCCGATGTACCCGTTGACATCCGTTTCCTGCAGTTCTGCCTTGCGTTCAGCGCCTCTTCGTAGCCTGACCTCAATATATTTTGGGGCGATAGTTATCGTTTAGAACTCTGCAGGTTTGGGAAGTGCAGGGCCCCTGAGCTCCATTTCCCAAGTCGCTTTTTTGTGAGTGGGACGCAACACGGCTGGATGGCTTCACGCCCTATTGTCGATCCGCGGTGGCAGGCTGAACCGCTGGTGAATTCTTCTTCGTGATGGGAAATGAGAGTGACATGTGCCCGACCAAACACCTCCAGCGAGTCTCTCATTGGTTCCCCCTCTTGCAGTTCATCCTGCGGACAAATTGCAGACGGTACGAAAGAGGCATGGAAAGGCGCCGAGTCTCCAAGTGGGGAGATTGTTAGTAAGGGGGCCTGAATGGAGAACACGAGCACCAGGAGAGGAAAACTGAGGTGAGTTTCAGAAAGCTTTCCCGATCCCACGGTGTAGCATCCGCTGGGTTTCCAATGAGTGCTTTCGCTGTCGGAAGATTGCGTTGAACCTGGAGAGTTGGGAGCCATGGAATGGGGAGCACGCAGGATTCCTTTCAAGGGTCTGCATTTGCTTTCCCAACCTCACCAATCGTCTCAGCCCCAAGAGTGTCCAGCCTTATGTCTTCTGCCGCTGGGGCTGTAGATGTGGTCAATCCTGGTTGCATGCCAGTCCCTGAACGCATTTTGGAAGAATTTCTCTCTGTTTTGCCCTGCTTGTTTCTTCTTTGTGTTGGAAATGTATCCTCAGAATGGGTCTGAGCTGATTTTCCCTGCTGGTTTTAGGCCGCTTTACACACACTTGATGCACTTACACAGAGATATCAAGACTTAGCTTTTAAGATGCTTACTAGTCGGATAGATACTTGTGCGATGAACAGGGTCTGGTGAGTCCAGTTGATTGAGCAAGGAGTAGGTCGTGTCCATTCCATATTCGGTTTTCGGAAGGGTATCTGTGCTCATTTCAAACTCGAGTTTTATGCGTCACCGCACCTCACCTTTCCCCTGAAGCAGGCATAAGTGTGTTTTCTAAAAGCGTGACTCTGTTCTGTTTGGGGATTCCGTTCATGGGGAGCGATTTTTACATTCCCTCGATAAGTGATATCATAAGTTTCTTTTTTTGTGGGACTTATTTCACTGAGGATGATCGTACCTAAATCCACTCAGGATGCTGCTACCAGCCTCATGACGTGGATTTCATGGCTGAGTGACACTCCATTGGACCTACGTAGCACCACTTGTCCACTTGTCCACTTGTCTTTGTCCACTTGTCCACTCGTCTTTGTCCACTTGGCTCTTTCCTGGGATATGAAACGTGTACCGGAGTGGAGGTTCTTGTCAAGACAGCAGCCCTCAACTTTGGGGTCCCTGTGTCTGGTTGATTTTTTCATTTTCCCAAGGTCAACGCCCATGTGTGGAAGTGCCCTATGCTCTGTGGTTCTGTGTTTTACATGGTTTGGGAAAGAGGATACACTTGTGAAGATTGGCTGTTGGCCATTGACATCCCGCCCATCAGCTTAACAAGGCTCCCTTGACTCCGTGGGCTGTCCTGCCTTTCTGGTTTTTAGACTTTTTTCGCCTGGCCCTTTTGCCCCGGGGGGGGGGGGAGAGATTTCTTTGTAGTGCTGATTTGCTCTCCCAGGTTGCTTGGTTGGCCAAAAAGGGCGTATGCGTTTTTTCCTGAATATATTCAGGAAAAAACGCATACGCCCTTTTTGGCCAACCGCATCATTGTCCACGTTCTGGCGCTTTTCATGTGCTATCGGGGGCATTCCGATGTACCCGTTGACATCCGTTTCCTGCAGTTCTGCCTTGCGTTCAGCGCCTCTTCGTAGCCTGCGCTCAATATATTTTGGGGCGATAGTTATCGTTTAGAACTCTGCAGGTTTGGGAAGTGCAGGGCCCCTGAGCTCCATTTCCCAAGTCGCTTTTTTGTGAGTGGGACGCAACACGGCTGGATGGCTTCACGCCCTATTGTCGATCCGCGGTGGCAGGCTGAACCGCTGGTGAATTCTTCTTCGTGATGGGAAATGAGAGTGACATGTGCCCGACCAAACACCTCCAGCGAGTCTCTCATTGGTTCCCCCTCTTGCAGTTCATCCTGCGGACAAATTGCAGACGGTACGAAAGAGGCATGGAAAGGCGCCGAGTCTCCAAGTGGGGAGATTGTTAGTAAGGGGGCCTGAATGGAGAACACGAGCACCAGGAGAGGAAAACTGAGGTGAGTTTCAGAAAGCTTTCCCGATCCCACGGTGTAGCATCCGCTGGGTTTCCAATGAGTGCTTTCGCTGTCGGAAGATTGCGTTGAACCTGGAGAGTTGGGAGCCATGGAATGGGGAGCACGCAGGATTCCTTTCAAGGGTCTGCATTTGCTTTCCCAACCTCACCAATCGTCTCAGCCCCAAGAGTGTCCAGCCTTATGTCTTCTGCCGCTGGGGCTGTAGATGTGGTCAATCCTGGTTGCATGCCAGTCCCTGAACGCATTTTGGAAGAATTTCTCTCTGTTTTGCCCTGCTTGTTTCTTCTTTGTGTTGGAAATGTATCCTCAGAATGGGTCTGAGCTGATTTTCCCTGCTGGTTTTAGGCCGCTTTACACACACTTGATGCACTTACACAGAGATATCAAGACTTAGCTTTTAAGATGCTTACTAGTCGGATAGATACTTGTGCGATGAACAGGGTCTGGTGAGTCCAGTTGATTGAGCAAGGAGTAGGTCGTGTCCATTCCATATTCGGTTTTCGGAAGGGTATCTGTGCTCATTTCAAACTCGAGTTTTATGCGTCACCGCACCTCACCTTTCCCCTGAAGCAGGCATAAGTGTGTTTTCTAAAAGCGTGACTCTGTTCTGTTTGGGGATTCCGTTCATGGGGAGCGATTTTTACATTCCCTCGATAAGTGATATCATAAGTTTCTTTTTTTGTGGGACTTATTTCACTGAGGATGATCGTACCTAAATCCACTCAGGATGCTGCTACCAGCCTCATGACGTGGATTTCATGGCTGAGTGACACTCCATTGGACCTACGTAGCACCACTTGTCGACTTGTCCACTTGTCTTTGTCCACTTGTCCACTCGTCTTTGTCCACTTGGCTCTTTCCTGGGATATGAAACGTGTACCGGAGTGGAGGTTCTTGTCAAGACAGCAGCCCTCAACTTTGGGGTCCCTGTGTCTGGTTGATTTTTTCATTTTCCCAAGGTCAACGCCCATGTGTGGAAGTGCCCTATGCTCTGTGGTTCTGTGTTTTACATGGTTTGGGAAAGAGGATACACTTGTGAAGATTGGCTGTTGGCCATTGACATCCCGCCCATCAGCTTAACAAGGCTCCCTTGACTCCGTGGGCTGTCCTGCCTTTCTGGTTTTTAGACTTTTTTCGCCTGGCCCTTTTGCCCCGGGGGTGGGGGGGCGAGAGATTTCTTTGTAGTGCTGATTTGCTCTCCCAGGTTGCTTGGTTGGCCAAAAAGGGCGTATGCGTTTTTTCCTGAATATATTCAGGAAAAAACGCATACGCCCTTTTTGGCCAACCGCATCATTGTCCACGTTCTGGCGCTTTTCATGTGCTATCGGGGGCATTCCGATGTACCCGTTGACATCCGTTTCCTGCAGTTCTGCCTTGCGTTCAGCGCCTCTTCGTAGCCTGCGCTCAATATATTTTGGGGCGATAGTTATCGTTTAGAACTCTGCAGGTTTGGGAAGTGCAGGGCCCCTGAGCTCCATTTCCCAAGTCGCTTTTTTGTGAGTGGGACGCAACACGGCTGGATGGCTTCACGCCCTATTGTCGATCCGCGGTGGCAGGCTGAACCGCTGGTGAATTCTTCTTCGTGATGGGAAATGAGAGTGACATGTGCCCGACCAAACACCTCCAGCGAGTCTCTCATTGGTTCCCCCTCTTGCAGTTCATCCTGCGGACAAATTGCAGACGGTATGAAAGAGGCATGGAAAGGCGCCGAGTCTCCAAGTGGGGAGATTGTTAGTAAGGGGGCCTGAATGGAGAACACGAGCACCAGGAGAGGAAAACTGAGGTGAGTTTCAGAAAGCTTTCCCGATCCCACGGTGTAGCATCCGCTGGGTTTCCAATGAGTGCTTTCGCTGTCGGAAGATTGCGTTGAACCTGGAGAGTTGGGAGCCATGGAATGGGGAGCACGCAGGATTCCTTTCAAGGGTCTGCATTTGCTTTCCCAACCTCACCAATCGTCTCAGCCCCAAGAGTGTCCAGCCTTATGTCTTCTGCCGCTGGGGCTGTAGATGTGGTCAATCCTGGTTGCATGCCAGTCCCTGAACGCATTTTGGAAGAATTTCTCTCTGTTTTGCCCTGCTTGTTTCTTCTTTGTGTTGGAAATGTATCCTCAGAATGGGTCTGAGCTGATTTTCCCTGCTGGTTTTAGGCCGCTTTACACACCCTTGATGCACTTACACAGAGATATCAAGACTTAGCTTTTAAGATGCTTACTAGTCGGATAGATACTTGTGCGATGAACAGGGTCTGGTGAGTCCAGTTGATTGAGCAAGGAGTAGGTCGTGTCCATTCCATATTCGGTTTTCGGAAGGGTATCTGTGCTCATTTCAAACTCGAGTTTTATGCGTCACCGCACCTCACCTTTCCCCTGAAGCAGGCATAAGTGTGTTTTCTAAAAGCGTGACTCTGTTCTGTTTGGGGATTCCGTTCATGGGGAGCGATTTTTACATTCCCTCGATAAGTGATATCATAAGTTTCTTTTTTTGTGGGACTTATTTCACTGAGGATGATCGTACCTAAATCCACTCAGGATGCTGCTACCAGCCTCATGACGTGGATTTCATGGCTGAGTGACACTCCATTGGACCTACGTAGCACCACTTGTCCACTTGTCCACTTGTCTTTGTCCACTTGTCCACTCGTCTTTGTCCACTTGGCTCTTTCCTGGGATATGAAACGTGTACCGGAGTGGAGGTTCTTGTCAAGACAGCAGCCCTCAACTTTGGGGTCCCTGTGTCTGGTTGATTTTTTCATTTTCCCAAGGTCAACGCCCATGTGTGGAAGTGCCCTATGCTCTGTGGTTCTGTGTTTTACATGGTTTGGGAAAGAGGATACACTTGTGAAGATTGGCTGTTGGCCATTGACATCCCGCCCATCAGCTTAACAAGGCTCCCTTGACTCCGTGGGCTGTCCTGCCTTTCTGGTTTTTAGACTTTTTTCGCCTGGCCCTTTTGCCCCGGGGGGGGGGGGGCGAGAGATTTCTTTGTAGTGCTGATTTGCTCTCCCAGGTTGCTTGGTTGGCCAAAAAGGGCGTATGCGTTTTTTCCTGAATATATTCAGGAAAAAACGCATACGCCCTTTTTGGCCAACCGCATCATTGTCCACGTTCTGGCGCTTTTCATGTGCTATCGGGGGCATTCCGATGTACCCGTTGACATCCGTTTCCTGCAGTTCTGCCTTGCGTTCAGCGCCTCTTCGTAGCCTGCGCTCAATATATTTTGGGGCGATAGTTATCGTTTAGAACTCTGCAGGTTTGGGAAGTGCAGGGCCCCTGAGCTCCATTTCCCAAGTCGCTTTTTTGTGAGTGGGACGCAACACGGCTGGATGGCTTCACGCCCTATTGTCGATCCGCGGTGGCAGGCTGAACCGCTGGTGAATTCTTCTTCGTGATGGGAAATGAGAGTGACATGTGCCCGACCAAACACCTCCAGCGAGTCTCTCATTGGTTCCCCCTCTTGCAGTTCATCCTGCGGACAAATTGCAGACGGTACGAAAGAGGCATGGAAAGGCGCCGAGTCTCCAAGTGGGGAGATTGTTAGTAAGGGGGCCTGAATGGAGAACACGAGCACCAGGAGAGGAAAACTGAGGTGAGTTTCAGAAAGCTTTCCCGATCCCACGGTGTAGCATCCGCTGGGTTTCCAATGAGTGCTTTCGCTGTCGGAAGATTGCGTTGAACCTGGAGAGTTGGGAGCCATGGAATGGGGAGCACGCAGGATTCCTTTCAAGGGTCTGCATTTGCTTTCCCAACCTCACCAATCGTCTCAGCCCCAAGAGTGTCCAGCCTTATGTCTTCTGCCGCTGGGGCTGTAGATGTGGTCAATCCTGGTTGCATGCCAGTCCCTGAACGCATTTTGGAAGAATTTCTCTCTGTTTTGCCCTGCTTGTTTCTTCTTTGTGTTGGAAATGTATCCTCAGAATGGGTCTGAGCTGATTTTCCCTGCTGGTTTTAGGCCGCTTTACACACCCTTGATGCACTTACACAGAGATATCAAGACTTAGCTTTTAAGATGCTTACTAGTCGGATAGATACTTGTGCGATGAACAGGGTCTGGTGAGTCCAGTTGATTGAGCAAGGAGTAGGTCGTGTCCATTCCATATTCGGTTTTCGGAAGGGTATCTGTGCTCATTTCAAACTCGAGTTTTATGCGTCACCGCACCTCACCTTTCCCCTGAAGCAGGCATAAGTGTGTTTTCTAAAAGCGTGACTCTGTTCTGTTTGGGGATTCCGTTCATGGGGAGCGATTTTTACATTCCCTCGATAAGTGATATCATAAGTTTCTTTTTTTGTGGGACTTATTTCACTGAGGATGATCGTACCTAAATCCACTCAGGATGCTGCTACCAGCCTCATGACGTGGATTTCATGGCTGAGTGACACTCCATTGGACCTACGTAGCACCACTTGTCCACTTGTCCACTTGTCTTTGTCCACTTGTCCACTCGTCTTTGTCCACTTGGCTCTTTCCTGGGATATGAAACGTGTACCGGAGTGGAGGTTCTTGTCAAGACAGCAGCCCTCAACTTTGGGGTCCCTGTGTCTGGTTGATTTTTTCATTTTCCCAAGGTCAACGCCCATGTGTGGAAGTGCCCTATGCTCTGTGGTTCTGTGTTTTACATGGTTTGGGAAAGAGGATACACTTGTGAAGATTGGCTGTTGGCCATTGACATCCCGCCCATCAGCTTAACAAGGCTCCCTTGACTCCGTGGGCTGTCCTGCCTTTCTGGTTTTTAGACTTTTTTCGCCTGGCCCTTTTGCCCCGGGGGGGGGGGGGCGAGAGATTTCTTTGTAGTGCTGATTTGCTCTCCCAGGTTGCTTGGTTGGCCAAAAAGGGCGTATGCGTTTTTTCCTGAATATATTCAGGAAAAAACGCATACGCCCTTTTTGGCCAACCGCATCATTGTCCACGTTCTGGCGCTTTTCATGTGCTATCGGGGGCATTCCGATGTACCCGTTGACATCCGTTTCCTGCAGTTCTGCCTTGCGTTCAGCGCCTCTTCGTAGCCTGCGCTCAATATATTTTGGGGCGATAGTTATCGTTTAGAACTCTGCAGGTTTGGGAAGTGCAGGGCCCCTGAGCTCCATTTCCCAAGTCGCTTTTTTGTGAGTGGGACGCAACACGGCTGGATGGCTTCACGCCCTATTGTCGATCCGCGGTGGCAGGCTGAACCGCTGGTGAATTCTTCTTCGTGATGGGAAATGAGAGTGACATGTGCCCGACCAAACACCTCCAGCGAGTCTCTCATTGGTTCCCCCTCTTGCAGTTCATCCTGCGGACAAATTGCAGACGGTACGAAAGAGGCATGGAAAGGCGCCGAGTCTCCAAGTGGGGAGATTGTTAGTAAGGGGGCCTGAATGGAGAACACGAGCACCAGGAGAGGAAAACTGAGGTGAGTTTCAGAAAGCTTTCCCGATCCCACGGTGTAGCATCCGCTGGGTTTCCAATGAGTGCTTTCGCTGTCGGAAGATTGCGTTGAACCTGGAGAGTTGGGAGCCATGGAATGGGGAGCACGCAGGATTCCTTTCAAGGGTCTGCATTTGCTTTCCCAACCTCACCAATCGTCTCAGCCCCAAGAGTGTCCAGCCTTATGTCTTCTGCCGCTGGGGCTGTAGATGTGGTCAATCCTGGTTGCATGCCAGTCCCTGAACGCATTTTGGAAGAATTTCTCTCTGTTTTGCCCTGCTTGTTTCTTCTTTGTGTTGGAAATGTATCCTCAGAATGGGTCTGAGCTGATTTTCCCTGCTGGTTTTAGGCCGCTTTACACACCCTTGATGCACTTACACAGAGATATCAAGACTTAGCTTTTAAGATGCTTACTAGTCGGATAGATACTTGTGCGATGAACAGGGTCTGGTGAGTCCAGTTGATTGAGCAAGGAGTAGGTCGTGTCCATTCCATATTCGGTTTTCGGAAGGGTATCTGTGCTCATTTCAAACTCGAGTTTTATGCGTCACCGCACCTCACCTTTCCCCTGAAGCAGGCATAAGTGTGTTTTCTAAAAGCGTGACTCTGTTCTGTTTGGGGATTCCGTTCATGGGGAGCGATTTTTACATTCCCTCGATAAGTGATATCATAAGTTTCTTTTTTTGTGGGACTTATTTCACTGAGGATGATCGTACCTAAATCCACTCAGGATGCTGCTACCAGCCTCATGACGTGGATTTCATGGCTGAGTGACACTCCATTGGACCTACGTAGCACCACTTGTCCACTTGTCCACTTGTCTTTGTCCACTTGTCCACTCGTCTTTGTCCACTTGGCTCTTTCCTGGGATATGAAACGTGTACCGGAGTGGAGGTTCTTGTCAAGACAGCAGCCCTCAACTTTGGGGTCCCTGTGTCTGGTTGATTTTTTCATTTTCCCAAGGTCAACGCCCATGTGTGGAAGTGCCCTATGCTCTGTGGTTCTGTGTTTTACATGGTTTGGGAAAGAGGATACACTTGTGAAGATTGGCTGTTGGCCATTGACATCCCGCCCATCAGCTTAACAAGGCTCCCTTGACTCCGTGGGCTTGACTCCGTGGGCTGTCCTGCCTTTCTGGTTTTTAGACTTTTTTCGCCTGGCCCTTTTGCCCCGGGGGGGGGGGGGGCGAGAGATTTCTTTGTAGTGCTGATTTGCTCTCCCAGGTTGCTTGGTTGGCCAAAAAGGGCGTATGCGTTTTTTCCTGAATATATTCAGGAAAAAACGCATACGCCCTTTTTGGCCAACCGCATCATTGTCCACGTTCTGGCGCTTTTCATGTGCTATCGGGGGCATTCCGATGTACCCGTTGACATCCGTTTCCTGCAGTTCTGCCTTGCGTTCAGCGCCTCTTCGTAGCCTGACCTCAATATATTTTGGGGCGATAGTTATCGTTTAGAACTCTGCAGGTTTGGGAAGTGCAGGGCCCCTGAGCTCCATTTCCCAAGTCGCTTTTTTGTGAGTGGGACGCAACACGGCTGGATGGCTTCACGCCCTATTGTCGATCCGGGGTGGCAGGCTGAACCGCTGGTGAATTCTTCTTCGTGATGGGAAATGAGAGTGACATGTGCCCGACCAAACACCTCCAGCGAGTCTCTCATTGGTTCCCCCTCTTGCAGTTCATCCTGCGGACAAATTGCAGACGGTACGAAAGAGGCATGGAAAGGCGCCGAGTCTCCAAGTGGGGAGATTGTTAGTAAGGGGGCCTGAATGGAGAACACGAGCACCAGGAGAGGAAAACTGAGGTGAGTTTCAGAAAGCTTTCCCGATCCCACGGTGTAGCATCCGCTGGGTTTCCAATGAGTGCTTTCGCTGTCGGAAGATTGCGTTGAACCTGGAGAGTTGGGAGCCATGGAATGGGGAGCACGCAGGATTCCTTTCAAGGGTCTGCATTTGCTTTCCCAACCTCACCAATCGTCTCAGCCCCAAGAGTGTCCAGCCTTCTGTCTTCTGCCGCTGGGGCTGTAGATGTGGTCAATCCTGGTTGCATGCCAGTCCCTGAACGCATTTTGGAAGAATTTCTCTCTGTTTTGCCCTGCTTGTTTCTTCTTTGTGTTGGAAATGTATCCTCAGAATGGGTCTGAGCTGATTTTCCCTGCTGGTTTTAGGCCGCTTTACACACCCTTGATGCACTTACACAGAGATATCAAGACTTAGCTTTTAAGATGCTTACTAGTCGGATAGATACTTGTGCGATGAACAGGGTCTGGTGAGTCCAGTTGATTGAGCAAGGAGTAGGTCGTGTCCATTCCATATTCGGTTTTCGGAAGGGTATCTGTGCTCATTTCAAACTCGAGTTTTATGCGTCACCGCACCTCACCTTTCCCCTGAAGCAGGCATAAGTGTGTTTTCTAAAAGCGTGACTCTGTTCTGTTTGGGGATTCCGTTCATGGGGAGCGATTTTTACATTCCCTCGATAAGTGATATCATAAGTTTCTTTTTTTGTGGGACTTATTTCACTGAGGATGATCGTACCTAAATCCACTCAGGATGCTGCTACCAGCCTCATGACGTGGATTTCATGGCTGAGTGACACTCCATTGGACCTACGTAGCACCACTTGTCCACTTGTCCACTTGTCTTTGTCCACTTGTCCACTCGTCTTTGTCCACTTGGCTCTTTCCTGGGATATGAAACGTGTACCGGAGTGGAGGTTCTTGTCAAGACAGCAGCCCTCAACTTTGGGGTCCCTGTGTCTGGTTGATTTTTTCATTTTCCCAAGGTCAACGCCCATGTGTGGAAGTGCCCTATGCTCTGTGGTTCTGTGTTTTACATGGTTTGGGAAAGAGGATACACTTGTGAAGATTGGCTGTTGGCCATTGACATCCCGCCCATCAGCTTAACAAGGCTCCCTTGACTCCGTGGGCTGTCCTGCCTTTCTGGTTTTTAGACTTTTTTCGCCTGGCCCTTTTGCCCCGGGGGGGGGGGAGGCGAGAGATTTCTTTGTAGTGCTGATTTGCTCTCCCAGGTTGCTTGGTTGGCCAAAAAGGGCGTATGCGTTTTTTCCTGAATATATTCAGGAAAAAACGCATACGCCCTTTTTGGCCAACCGCATCATTGTCCACGTTCTGGCGCTTTTCATGTGCTATCGGGGGCATTCCGATGTACCCGTTGACATCCGTTTCCTGCAGTTCTGCCTTGCGTTCAGCGCCTCTTCGTAGCCTGACCTCAATATATTTTGGGGCGATAGTTATCGTTTAGAACTCTGCAGGTTTGGGAAGTGCAGGGCCCCTGAGCTCCATTTCCCAAGTCGCTTTTTTGTGAGTGGGACGCAACACGGCTGGATGGCTTCACGCCCTATTGTCGATCCGGGGTGGCAGGCTGAACCGCTGGTGAATTCTTCTTCGTGATGGGAAATGAGAGTGACATGTGCCCGACCAAACACCTCCAGCGAGTCTCTCATTGGTTCCCCCTCTTGCAGTTCATCCTGCGGACAAATTGCAGACGGTACGAAAGAGGCATGGAAAGGCGCCGAGTCTCCAAGTGGGGAGATTGTTAGTAAGGGGGCCTGAATGGAGAACACGAGCACCAGGAGAGGAAAACTGAGGTGAGTTTCAGAAAGCTTTCCCGATCCCACGGTGTAGCATCCGCTGGGTTTCCAATGAGTGCTTTCGCTGTCGGAAGATTGCGTTGAACCTGGAGAGTTGGGAGCCATGGAATGGGGAGCACGCAGGATTCCTTTCAAGGGTCTGCATTTGCTTTCCCAACCTCACCAATCGTCTCAGCCCCAAGAGTGTCCAGCCTTATGTCTTCTGCCGCTGGGGCTGTAGATGTGGTCAATCCTGGTTGCATGCCAGTCCCTGAACGCATTTTGGAAGAATTTCTCTCTGTTTTGCCCTGCTTGTTTCTTCTTTGTGTTGGAAATGTATCCTCAGAATGGGTCTGAGCTGATTTTCCCTGCTGGTTTTAGGCCGCTTTACACACCCTTGATGCACTTACACAGAGATATCAAGACTTAGCTTTTAAGATGCTTACTAGTCGGATAGATACTTGTGCGATGAACAGGGTCTGGTGAGTCCAGTTGATTGAGCAAGGAGTAGGTCGTGTCCATTCCATATTCGGTTTTCGGAAGGGTATCTGTGCTCATTTCAAACTCGAGTTTTATGCGTCACCGCACCTCACCTTTCCCCTGAAGCAGGCATAAGTGTGTTTTCTAAAAGCGTGACTCTGTTCTGTTTGGGGATTCCGTTCATGGGGAGCGATTTTTACATTCCCTCGATAAGTGATATCATAAGTTTCTTTTTTTGTGGGACTTATTTCACTGAGGATGATCGTACCTAAATCCACTCAGGATGCTGCTACCAGCCTCATGACGTGGATTTCATGGCTGAGTGACACTCCATTGGACCTACGTAGCACCACTTGTCCACTTGTCCACTTGTCTTTGTCCACTTGTCCACTCGTCTTTGTCCACTTGGCTCTTTCCTGGGATATGAAACGTGTACCGGAGTGGAGGTTCTTGTCAAGACAGCAGCCCTCAACTTTGGGGTCCCTGTGTCTGGTTGATTTTTTCATTTTCCCAAGGTCAACGCCCATGTGTGGAAGTGCCCTATGCTCTGTGGTTCTGTGTTTTACATGGTTTGGGAAAGAGGATACACTTGTGAAGATTGGCTGTTGGCCATTGACATCCCGCCCATCAGCTTAACAAGGCTCCCTTGACTCCGTGGGCTGTCCTGCCTTTCTGGTTTTTAGACTTTTTTCGCCTGGCCCTTTTGCCCCGGGGGGGGGGGGGCGAGAGATTTCTTTGTAGTGCTGATTTGCTCTCCCAGGTTGCTTGGTTGGCCAAAAAGGGCGTATGCGTTTTTTCCTGAATATATTCAGGAAAAAACGCATACGCCCTTTTTGGCCAACCGCATCATTGTCCACGTTCTGGCGCTTTTCATGTGCTATCGGGGGCATTCCGATGTACCCGTTGACATCCGTTTCCTGCAGTTCTGCCTTGCGTTCAGCGCCTCTTCGTAGCCTGACCTCAATATATTTTGGGGCGATAGTTATCGTTTAGAACTCTGCAGGTTTGGGAAGTGCAGGGCCCCTGAGCTCCATTTCCCAAGTCGCTTTTTTGTGAGTGGGACGCAACACGGCTGGATGGCTTCACGCCCTATTGTCGATCCGGGGTGGCAGGCTGAACCGCTGGTGAATTCTTCTTCGTGATGGGAAATGAGAGTGACATGTGCCCGACCAAACACCTCCAGCGAGTCTCTCATTGGTTCCCCCTCTTGCAGTTCATCCTGCGGACAAATTGCAGACGGTACGAAAGAGGCATGGAAAGGCGCCGAGTCTCCAAGTGGGGAGATTGTTAGTAAGGGGGCCTGAATGGAGAACACGAGCACCAGGAGAGGAAAACTGAGGTGAGTTTCAGAAAGCTTTCCCGATCCCACGGTGTAGCATCCGCTGGGTTTCCAATGAGTGCTTTCGCTGTCGGAAGATTGCGTTGAACCTGGAGAGTTGGGAGCCATGGAATGGGGAGCACGCAGGATTCCTTTCAAGGGTCTGCATTTGCTTTCCCAACCTCACCAATCGTCTCAGCCCCAAGAGTGTCCAGCCTTCTGTCTTCTGCCGCTGGGGCTGTAGATGTGGTCAATCCTGGTTGCATGCCAGTCCCTGAACGCATTTTGGAAGAATTTCTCTCTGTTTTGCCCTGCTTGTTTCTTCTTTGTGTTGGAAATGTATCCTCAGAATGGGTCTGAGCTGATTTTCCCTGCTGGTTTTAGGCCGCTTTACACACACTTGATGCACTTACACAGAGATATCAAGACTTAGCTTTTAAGATGCTTACTAGTCGGATAGATACTTGTGCGATGAACAGGGTCTGGTGAGTCCAGTTGATTGAGCAAGGAGTAGGTCGTGTCCATTCCATATTCGGTTTTCGGAAGGGTATCTGTGCTCATTTCAAACTCGAGTTTTATGCGTCACCGCACCTCACCTTTCCCCTGAAGCAGGCATAAGTGTGTTTTCTAAAAGCGTGACTCTGTTCTGTTTGGGGATTCCGTTCATGGGGAGCGATTTTTACATTCCCTCGATAAGTGATATCATAAGTTTCTTTTTTTGTGGGACTTATTTCACTGAGGATGATCGTACCTAAATCCACTCAGGATGCTGCTACCAGCCTCATGACGTGGATTTCATGGCTGAGTGACACTCCATTGGACCTACGTAGCACCACTTGTCCACTTGTCCACTTGTCTTTGTCCACTTGTCCACTCGTCTTTGTCCACTTGGCTCTTTCCTGGGATATGAAACGTGTACCGGAGTGGAGGTTCTTGTCAAGACAGCAGCCCTCAACTTTGGGGTCCCTGTGTCTGGTTGCTTTTTTCATTTTCCCAAGGTCAACGCCCATGTGTGGAAGTGCCCTATGCTCTGTGGTTCTGTGTTTTACATGGTTTGGGAAAGAGGATACACTTGTGAAGATTGGCTGTTGGCCATTGACATCCCGCCCATCAGCTTAACAAGGCTCCCTTGACTCCGTGGGCTGTCCTGCCTTTCTGGTTTTTAGACTTTTTTCGCCTGGCCCTTTTGCCCCGGGGGGGGGGGGCGAGAGATTTCTTTGTAGTGCTGATTTGCTCTCCCAGGTTGCTTGGTTGGCCAAAAAGGGCGTATGCGTTTTTTCCTGAATATATTCAGGAAAAAACGCATACGCCCTTTTTGGCCAACCGCATCATTGTCCACGTTCTGGCGCTTTTCATGTGCTATCGGGGGCATTCCGATGTACCCGTTGACATCCGTTTCCTGCAGTTCTGCCTTGCGTTCAGCGCCTCTTCGTAGCCTGCGCTCAATATATTTTGGGGCGATAGTTATCGTTTAGAACTCTGCAGGTTTGGGAAGTGCAGGGCCCCTGAGCTCCATTTCCCAAGTCGCTTTTTTGTGAGTGGGACGCAACACGGCTGGATGGCTTCACGCCCTATTGTCGATCCGCGGTGGCAGGCTGAACCGCTGGTGAATTCTTCTTCGTGATGGGAAATGAGAGTGACATGTGCCCGACCAAACACCTCCAGCGAGTCTCTCATTGGTTCCCCCTCTTGCAGTTCATCCTGCGGACAAATTGCAGACGGTACGAAAGAGGCATGGAAAGGCGCCGAGTCTCCAAGTGGGGAGATTGTTAGTAAGGGGGCCTGAATGGAGAACACGAGCACCAGGAGAGGAAAACTGAGGTGAGTTTCAGAAAGCTTTCCCGATCCCACGGTGTAGCATCCGCTGGGTTTCCAATGAGTGCTTTCGCTGTCGGAAGATTGCGTTGAACCTGGAGAGTTGGGAGCCATGGAATGGGGAGCACGCAGGATTCCTTTCAAGGGTCTGCATTTGCTTTCCCAACCTCACCAATCGTCTCAGCCCCAAGAGTGTCCAGCCTTCTGTCTTCTGCCGCTGGGGCTGTAGATGTGGTCAATCCTGGTTGCATGCCAGTCCCTGAACGCATTTTGGAAGAATTTCTCTCTGTTTTGCCCTGCTTGTTTCTTCTTTGTGTTGGAAATGTATCCTCAGAATGGGTCTGAGCTGATTTTCCCTGCTGGTTTTAGGCCGCTTTACACACACTTGATGCACTTACACAGAGATATCAAGACTTAGCTTTTAAGATGCTTACTAGTCGGATAGATACTTGTGCGATGAACAGGGTCTGGTGAGTCCAGTTGATTGAGCAAGGAGTAGGTCGTGTCCATTCCATATTCGGTTTTCGGAAGGGTATCTGTGCTCATTTCAAACTCGAGTTTTATGCGTCACCGCACCTCACCTTTCCCCTGAAGCAGGCATAAGTGTGTTTTCTAAAAGCGTGACTCTGTTCTGTTTGGGGATTCCGTTCATGGGGAGCGATTTTTACATTCCCTCGATAAGTGATATCATAAGTTTCTTTTTTTGTGGGACTTATTTCACTGAGGATGATCGTACCTAAATCCACTCAGGATGCTGCTACCAGCCTCATGACGTGGATTTCATGGCTGAGTGACACTCCATTGGACCTACGTAGCACCACTTGTCCACTTGTCCACTTGTCTTTGTCCACTTGTCCACTCGTCTTTGTCCACTTGGCTCTTTCCTGGGATATGAAACGTGTACCGGAGTGGAGGTTCTTGTCAAGACAGCAGCCCTCAACTTTGGGGTCCCTGTGTCTGGTTGATTTTTTCATTTTCCCAAGGTCAACGCCCATGTGTGGAAGTGCCCTATGCTCTGTGGTTCTGTGTTTTACATGGTTTGGGAAAGAGGATACACTTGTGAAGATTGGCTGTTGGCCATTGACATCCCGCCCATCAGCTTAACAAGGCTCCCTTGACTCCGTGGGCTGTCCTGCCTTTCTGGTTTTTAGACTTTTTTCGCCTGGCCCTTTTGCCCCGGGGGGGGGGGCGAGAGATTTCTTTGTAGTGCTGATTTGCTCTCCCAGGTTGCTTGGTTGGCCAAAAAGGGCGTATGCGTTTTTTCCTGAATATATTCAGGAAAAAACGCATACGCCCTTTTTGGCCAACCGCATCATTGTCCACGTTCTGGCGCTTTTCATGTGCTATCGGGGGCATTCCGATGTACCCGTTGACATCCGTTTCCTGCAGTTCTGCCTTGCGTTCAGCGCCTCTTCGTAGCCTGCGCTCAATATATTTTGGGGCGATAGTTATCGTTTAGAACTCTGCAGGTTTGGGAAGTGCAGGGCCCCTGAGCTCCATTTCCCAAGTCGCTTTTTTGTGAGTGGGACGCAACACGGCTGGATGGCTTCACGCCCTATTGTCGATCCGCGGTGGCAGGCTGAACCGCTGGTGAATTCTTCTTCGTGATGGGAAATGAGAGTGACATGTGCCCGACCAAACACCTCCAGCGAGTCTCTCATTGGTTCCCCCTCTTGCAGTTCATCCTGCGGACAAATTGCAGACGGTACGAAAGAGGCATGGAAAGGCGCCGAGTCTCCAAGTGGGGAGATTGTTAGTAAGGGGGCCAGAATGGAGAACACGAGCACCAGGAGAGGAAAACTGAGGTGAGTTTCAGAAAGCTTTCCCGATCCCACGGTGTAGCATCCGCTGGGTTTCCAATGAGTGCTTTCGCTGTCGGAAGATTGCGTTGAACCTGGAGAGTTGGGAGCCATGGAATGGGGAGCACGCAGGATTCCTTTCAAGGGTCTGCATTTGCTTTCCCAACCTCACCAATCGTCTCAGCCCCAAGAGTGTCCAGCCTTCTGTCTTCTGCCGCTGGGGCTGTAGATGTGGTCAATCCTGGTTGCATGCCAGTCCCTGAACGCATTTTGGAAGAATTTCTCTCTGTTTTGCCCTGCTTGTTTCTTCTTTGTGTTGGAAATGTATCCTCAGAATGGGTCTGAGCTGATTTTCCCTGCTGGTTTTAGGCCGCTTTACACACACTTGATGCACTTACACAGAGATATCAAGACTTAGCTTTTAAGATGCTTACTAGTCGGATAGATACTTGTGCGATGAACAGGGTCTGGTGAGTCCAGTTGATTGAGCAAGGAGTAGGTCGTGTCCATTCCATATTCGGTTTTCGGAAGGGTATCTGTGCTCATTTCAAACTCGAGTTTTATGCGTCACCGCACCTCACCTTTCCCCTGAAGCAGGCATAAGTGTGTTTTCTAAAAGCGTGACTCTGTTCTGTTTGGGGATTCCGTTCATGGGGAGCGATTTTTACATTCCCTCGATAAGTGATATCATAAGTTTCTTTTTTTGTGGGACTTATTTCACTGAGGATGATCGTACCTAAATCCACTCAGGATGCTGCTACCAGCCTCATGACGTGGATTTCATGGCTGAGTGACACTCCATTGGACCTACGTAGCACCACTTGTCCACTTGTCCACTTGTCTTTGTCCACTTGTCCACTCGTCTTTGTCCACTTGGCTCTTTCCTGGGATATGAAACGTGTACCGGAGTGGAGGTTCTTGTCAAGACAGCAGCCCTCAACTTTGGGGTCCCTGTGTCTGGTTGATTTTTTCATTTTCCCAAGGTCAACGCCCATGTGTGGAAGTGCCCTATGCTCTGTGGTTCTGTGTTTTACATGGTTTGGGAAAGAGGATACACTTGTGAAGATTGGCTGTTGGCCATTGACATCCCGCCCATCAGCTTAACAAGGCTCCCTTGACTCCGTGGGCTGTCCTGCCTTTCTGGTTTTTAGACTTTTTTCGCCTGGCCCTTTTGCCCCGGGGGGGGGGGCGAGAGATTTCTTTGTAGTGCTGATTTGCTCTCCCAGGTTGCTTGGTTGGCCAAAAAGGGCGTATGCGTTTTTTCCTGAATATATTCAGGAAAAAACGCATACGCCCTTTTTGGCCAACCGCATCATTGTCCACGTTCGGGCGCTTTTCATGTGCTATCGGGGCCATTCCGATGTACCCGTTGACATCCGTTTCCTGCAGTTCTGCCTTGCGTTCAGCGCCTCTTCGTAGCCTGCGCTCAATATATTTTGGGGCGATAGTTATCGTTTAGAACTCTGCAGGTTTGGGAAGTGCAGGGCCCCTGAGCTCCATTTCCCAAGTCGCTTTTTTGTGAGTGGGACGCAACACGGCTGGATGGCTTCACGCCCTATTGTCGATCCGCGGTGGCAGGCTGAACCGCTGGTGAATTCTTCTTCGTGATGGGAAATGAGAGTGACATGTGCCCGACCAAACACCTCCAGCGAGTCTCTCATTGGTTCCCCCTCTTGCAGTTCATCCTGCGGACAAATTGCAGACGGTACGAAAGAGGCATGGAAAGGCGCCGAGGCTCCAAGTGGGGAGATTGTTAGTAAGGGGGCCTGAATGGAGAACACGAGCACCAGGAGAGGAAAACTGAGGTGAGTTTCAGAAAGCTTTCCCGATCCCACGGTGTAGCATCCGCTGGGTTTCCAATGAGTGCTTTCGCTGTCGGAAGATTGCGTTGAACCTGGAGAGTTGGGAGCCATGGAATGGGGAGCACGCAGGATTCCTTTCAAGGGTCTGCATTTGCTTTCCCAACCTCACCAATCGTCTCAGCCCCAAGAGTGTCCAGCCTTCTGTCTTCTGCCGCTGGGGCTGTAGATGTGGTCAATCCTGGTTGCATGCCAGTCCCTGAACGCATTTTGGAAGAATTTCTCTCTGTTTTGCCCTGCTTGTTTCTTCTTTGTGTTGGAAATGTATCCTCAGAATGGGTCTGAGCTGATTTTCCCTGCTGGTTTTAGGCCGCTTTACACACACTTGATGCACTTACACAGAGATATCAAGACTTAGCTTTTAAGATGCTTACTAGTCGGATAGATACTTGTGCGATGAACAGGGTCTGGTGAGTCCAGTTGATTGAGCAAGGAGTAGGTCGTGTCCATTCCATATTCGGTTTTCGGAAGGGTATCTGTGCTCATTTCAAACTCGAGTTTTATGCGTCACCGCACCTCACCTTTCCCCTGAAGCAGGCATAAGTGTGTTTTCTAAAAGCGTGACTCTGTTCTGTTTGGGGATTCCGTTCATGGGGAGCGATTTTTACATTCCCTCGATAAGTGATATCATAAGTTTCTTTTTTTGTGGGACTTATTTCACTGAGGATGATCGTACCTAAATCCACTCAGGATGCTGCTACCAGCCTCATGACGTGGATTTCATGGCTGAGTGACACTCCATTGGACCTACGTAGCACCACTTGTCCACTTGTCCACTTGTCTTTGTCCACTTGTCCACTCGTCTTTGTCCACTTGGCTCTTTCCTGGGATATGAAACGTGTACCGGAGTGGAGGTTCTTGTCAAGACAGCAGCCCTCAACTTTGGGGTCCCTGTGTCTGGTTGATTTTTTCATTTTCCCAAGGTCAACGCCCATGTGTGGAAGTGCCCTATGCTCTGTGGTTCTGTGTTTTACATGGTTTGGGAAAGAGGATACACTTGTGAAGATTGGCTGTTGGCCATTGACATCCCGCCCATCAGCTTAACAAGGCTCCCTTGACTCCGTGGGCTGTCCTGCCTTTCTGGTTTTTAGACTTTTTTCGCCTGGCCCTTTTGCCCCGGGGGGGGGGGGGGGGCGAGAGATTTCTTTGTAGTGCTGATTTGCTCTCCCAGGTTGCTTGGTTGGCCAAAAAGGGCGTATGCGTTTTTTCCTGAATATATTCAGGAAAAAACGCATACGCCCTTTTTGGCCAACCGCATCATTGTCCACGTTCTGGCGCTTTTCATGTGCTATCGGGGCCATTCCGATGTACCCGTTGACATCCGTTTCCTGCAGTTCTGCCTTGCGTTCAGCGCCTCTTCGTAGCCTGCGCTCAATATATTTTGGGGCGATAGTTATCGTTTAGAACTCTGCAGGTTTGGGAAGTGCAGGGCCCCTGAGCTCCATTTCCCAAGTCGCTTTTTTGTGAGTGGGACGCAACACGGCTGGATGGCTTCACGCCCTATTGTCGATCCGCGGTGGCAGGCTGAACCGCTGGTGAATTCTTCTTCGTGATGGGAAATGAGAGTGACATGTGCCCGACCAAACACCTCCAGCGAGTCTCTCATTGGTTCCCCCTCTTGCAGTTCATCCTGCGGACAAATTGCAGACGGTACGAAAGAGGCATGGAAAGGCGCCGAGTCTCCAAGTGGGGAGATTGTTAGTAAGGGGGCCTGAATGGAGAACACGAGCACCAGGAGAGGAAAACTGAGGTGAGTTTCAGAAAGCTTTCCCGATCCCACGGTGTAGCATCCGCTGGGTTTCCAATGAGTGCTTTCGCTGTCGGAAGATTGCGTTGAACCTGGAGAGTTGGGAGCCATGGAATGGGGAGCACGCAGGATTCCTTTCAAGGGTCTGCATTTGCTTTCCCAACCTCACCAATCGTCTCAGCCCCAAGAGTGTCCAGCCTTATGTCTTCTGCCGCTGGGGCTGTAGATGTGGTCAATCCTGGTTGCATGCCAGTCCCTGAACGCATTTTGGAAGAATTTCTCTCTGTTTTGCCCTGCTTGTTTCTTCTTTGTGTTGGAAATGTATCCTCAGAATGGGTCTGAGCTGATTTTCCCTGCTGGTTTTAGGCCGCTTTACACACCCTTGATGCACTTACACAGAGATATCAAGACTTAGCTTTTAAGATGCTTACTAGTCGGATAGATACTTGTGCGATGAACAGGGTCTGGTGAGTCCAGTTGATTGAGCAAGGAGTAGGTCGTGTCCATTCCATATTCGGTTTTCGGAAGGGTATCTGTGCTCATTTCAAACTCGAGTTTTATGCGTCACCGCACCTCACCTTTCCCCTGAAGCAGGCATAAGTGTGTTTTCTAAAAGCGTGACTCTGTTCTGTTTGGGGATTCCGTTCATGGGGAGCGATTTTTACATTCCCTCGATAAGTGATATCATAAGTTTCTTTTTTTGTGGGACTTATTTCACTGAGGATGATCGTACCTAAATCCACTCAGGATGCTGCTACCAGCCTCATGACGTGGATTTCATGGCTGAGTGACACTCCATTGGACCTACGTAGCACCACTTGTCCACTTGTCCACTTGTCTTTGTCCACTTGTCCACTCGTCTTTGTCCACTTGGCTCTTTCCTGGGATATGAAACGTGTACCGGAGTGGAGGTTCTTGTCAAGACAGCAGCCCTCAACTTTGGGGTCCCTGTGTCTGGTTGATTTTTTCATTTTCCCAAGGTCAACGCCCATGTGTGGAAGTGCCCTATGCTCTGTGGTTCTGTGTTTTACATGGTTTGGGAAAGAGGATACACTTGTGAAGATTGGCTGTTGGCCATTGACATCCCGCCCATCAGCTTAACAAGGCTCCCTTGACTCCGTGGGCTGTCCTGCCTTTCTGGTTTTTAGACTTTTTTCGCCTGGCCCTTTTGCCCCGGGGGGGGGGGGGGGGCGAGAGATTTCTTTGTAGTGCTGATTTGCTCTCCCAGGTTGCTTGGTTGGCCAAAAAGGGCGTATGCGTTTTTTCCTGAATATATTCAGGAAAAAACGCATACGCCCTTTTTGGCCAACCGCATCATTGTCCACGTTCTGGCGCTTTTCATGTGCTATCGGGGGCATTCCGATGTACCCGTTGACATCCGTTTCCTGCAGTTCTGCCTTGCGTTCAGCGCCTCTTCGTAGCCTGCGCTCAATATATTTTGGGGCGATAGTTATCGTTTAGAACTCTGCAGGTTTGGGAAGTGCAGGGCCCCTGAGCTCCATTTCCCAAGTCGCTTTTTTGTGAGTGGGACGCAACACGGCTGGATGGCTTCACGCCCTATTGTCGATCCGCGGTGGCAGGCTGAACCGCTGGTGAATTCTTCTTCGTGATGGGAAATGAGAGTGACATGTGCCCGACCAAACACCTCCAGCGAGTCTCTCATTGGTTCCCCCTCTTGCAGTTCATCCTGCGGACAAATTGCAGACGGTACGAAAGAGGCATGGAAAGGCGCCGAGTCTCCAAGTGGGGAGATTGTTAGTAAGGGGGCCTGAATGGAGAACACGAGCACCAGGAGAGGAAAACTGAGGTGAGTTTCAGAAAGCTTTCCCGATCCCACGGTGTAGCATCCGCTGGGTTTCCAATGAGTGCTTTCGCTGTCGGAAGATTGCGTTGAACCTGGAGAGTTGGGAGCCATGGAATGGGGAGCACGCAGGATTCCTTTCAAGGGTCTGCATTTGCTTTCCCAACCTCACCAATCGTCTCAGCCCCAAGAGTGTCCAGCCTTCTGTCTTCTGCCGCTGGGGCTGTAGATGTGGTCAATCCTGGTTGCATGCCAGTCCCTGAACGCATTTTGGAAGAATTTCTCTCTGTTTTGCCCTGCTTGTTTCTTCTTTGTGTTGGAAATGTATCCTCAGAATGGGTCTGAGCTGATTTTCCCTGCTGGTTTTAGGCCGCTTTACACACACTTGATGCACTTACACAGAGATATCAAGACTTAGCTTTTAAGATGCTTACTAGTCGGATAGATACTTGTGCGATGAACAGGGTCTGGTGAGTCCAGTTGATTGAGCAAGGAGTAGGTCGTGTCCATTCCATATTCGGTTTTCGGAAGGGTATCTGTGCTCATTTCAAACTCGAGTTTTATGCGTCACCGCACCTCACCTTTCCCCTGAAGCAGGCATAAGTGTGTTTTCTAAAAGCGTGACTCTGTTCTGTTTGGGGATTCCGTTCATGGGGAGCGATTTTTACATTCCCTCGATAAGTGATATCATAAGTTTCTTTTTTTGTGGGACTTATTTCACTGAGGATGATCGTACCTAAATCCACTCAGGATGCTGCTACCAGCCTCATGACGTGGATTTCATGGCTGAGTGACACTCCATTGGACCTACGTAGCACCACTTGTCCACTTGTCCACTTGTCTTTGTCCACTTGTCCACTCGTCTTTGTCCACTTGGCTCTTTCCTGGGATATGAAACGTGTACCGGAGTGGAGGTTCTTGTCAAGACAGCAGCCCTCAACTTTGGGGTCCCTGTGTCTGGTTGATTTTTTCATTTTCCCAAGGTCAACGCCCATGTGTGGAAGTGCCCTATGCTCTGTGGTTCTGTGTTTTACATGGTTTGGGAAAGAGGATACACTTGTGAAGATTGGCTGTTGGCCATTGACATCCCGCCCATCAGCTTAACAAGGCTCCCTTGACTCCGTGGGCTGTCCTGCCTTTCTGGTTTTTAGACTTTTTTCGCCTGGCCCTTTTGCCCCGGGGGGGGGGCGAGAGATTTCTTTGTAGTGCTGATTTGCTCTCCCAGGTTGCTTGGTTGGCCAAAAAGGGCGTATGCGTTTTTTCCTGAATATATTCAGGAAAAAACGCATACGCCCTTTTTGGCCAACCGCATCATTGTCCACGTTCTGGCGCTTTTCATGTGCTATCGGGGCCATTCCGATGTACCCGTTGACATCCGTTTCCTGCAGTTCTGCCTTGCGTTCAGCGCCTCTTCGTAGCCTGCGCTCAATATATTTTGGGGCGATAGTTATCGTTTAGAACTCTGCAGGTTTGGGAAGTGCAGGGCCCCTGAGCTCCATTTCCCAAGTCGCTTTTTTGTGAGTGGGACGCAACACGGCTGGATGGCTTCACGCCCTATTGTCGATCCGCGGTGGCAGGCTGAACCGCTGGTGAATTCTTCTTCGTGATGGGAAATGAGAGTGACATGTGCCCGACCAAACACCTCCAGCGAGTCTCTCATTGGTTCCCCCTCTTGCAGTTCATCCTGCGGACAAATTGCAGACGGTACGAAAGAGGCATGGAAAGGCGCCGAGTCTCCAAGTGGGGAGATTGTTAGTAAGGGGGCCTGAATGGAGAACACGAGCACCAGGAGAGGAAAACTGAGGTGAGTTTCAGAAAGCTTTCCCGATCCCACGGTGTAGCATCCGCTGGGTTTCCAATGAGTGCTTTCGCTGTCGGAAGATTGCGTTGAACCTGGAGAGTTGGGAGCCATGGAATGGGGAGCACGCAGGATTCCTTTCAAGGGTCTGCATTTGCTTTCCCAACCTCACCAATCGTCTCAGCCCCAAGAGTGTCCAGCCTTCTGTCTTCTGCCGCTGGGGCTGTAGATGTGGTCAATCCTGGTTGCATGCCAGTCCCTGAACGCATTTTGGAAGAATTTCTCTCTGTTTTGCCCTGCTTGTTTCTTCTTTGTGTTGGAAATGTATCCTCAGAATGGGTCTGAGCTGATTTTCCCTGCTGGTTTTAGGCCGCTTTACACACCCTTGATGCACTTACACAGAGATATCAAGACTTAGCTTTTAAGATGCTTACTAGTCGGATAGATACTTGTGCGATGAACAGGGTCTGGTGAGTCCAGTTGATTGAGCAAGGAGTAGGTCGTGTCCATTCCATATTCGGTTTTCGGAAGGGTATCTGTGCTCATTTCAAACTCGAGTTTTATGCGTCACCGCACCTCACCTTTCCCCTGAAGCAGGCATAAGTGTGTTTTCTAAAAGCGTGACTCTGTTCTGTTTGGGGATTCCGTTCATGGGGAGCGATTTTTACATTCCCTCGATAAGTGATATCATAAGTTTCTTTTTTTGTGGGACTTATTTCACTGAGGATGATCGTACCTAAATCCACTCAGGATGCTGCTACCAGCCTCATGACGTGGATTTCATGGCTGAGTGACACTCCATTGGACCTACGTAGCACCACTTGTCCACTTGTCCACTTGTCTTTGTCCACTTGTCCACTCGTCTTTGTCCACTTGGCTCTTTCCTGGGATATGAAACGTGTACCGGAGTGGAGGTTCTTGTCAAGACAGCAGCCCTCAACTTTGGGGTCCCTGTGTCTGGTTGATTTTTTCATTTTCCCAAGGTCAACGCCCATGTGTGGAAGTGCCCTATGCTCTGTGGTTCTGTGTTTTACATGGTTTGGGAAAGAGGATACACTTGTGAAGATTGGCTGTTGGCCATTGACATCCCGCCCATCAGCTTAACAAGGCTCCCTTGACTCCGTGGGCTGTCCTGCCTTTCTGGTTTTTAGACTTTTTTCGCCTGGCCCTTTTGCCCCGGGGGGGGGGGGGGGCGAGAGATTTCTTTGTAGTGCTGATTTGCTCTCCCAGGTTGCTTGGTTGGCCAAAAAGGGCGTATGCGTTTTTTCCTGAATATATTCAGGAAAAAACGCATACGCCCTTTTTGGCCAACCGCATCATTGTCCACGTTCTGGCGCTTTTCATGTGCTATCGGGGCCATTCCGATGTACCCGTTGACATCCGTTTCCTGCAGTTCTGCCTTGCGTTCAGCGCCTCTTCGTAGCCTGCGCTCAATATATTTTGGGGCGATAGTTATCGTTTAGAACTCTGCAGGTTTGGGAAGTGCAGGGCCCCTGAGCTCCATTTCCCAAGTCGCTTTTTTGTGAGTGGGACGCAACACGGCTGGATGGCTTCACGCCCTATTGTCGATCCGCGGTGGCAGGCTGAACCGCTGGTGAATTCTTCTTCGTGATGGGAAATGAGAGTGACATGTGCCCGACCAAACACCTCCAGCGAGTCTCTCATTGGTTCCCCCTCTTGCAGTTCATCCTGCGGACAAATTGCAGACGGTACGAAAGAGGCATGGAAAGGCGCCGAGGCTCCAAGTGGGGAGATTGTTAGTAAGGGGGCCTGAATGGAGAACACGAGCACCAGGAGAGGAAAACTGAGGTGAGTTTCAGAAAGCTTTCCCGATCCCACGGTGTAGCATCCGCTGGGTTTCCAATGAGTGCTTTCGCTGTCGGAAGATTGCGTTGAACCTGGAGAGTTGGGAGCCATGGAATGGGGAGCACGCAGGATTCCTTTCAAGGGTCTGCATTTGCTTTCCCAACCTCACCAATCGTCTCAGCCCCAAGAGTGTCCAGCCTTATGTCTTCTGCCGCTGGGGCTGTAGATGTGGTCAATCCTGGTTGCATGCCAGTCCCTGAACGCATTTTGGAAGAATTTCTCTCTGTTTTGCCCTGCTTGTTTCTTCTTTGTGTTGGAAATGTATCCTCAGAATGGGTCTGAGCTGATTTTCCCTGCTGGTTTTAGGCCGCTTTACACACCCTTGATGCACTTACACAGAGATATCAAGACTTAGCTTTTAAGATGCTTACTAGTCGGATAGATACTTGTGCGATGAACAGGGTCTGGTGAGTCCAGTTGATTGAGCAAGGAGTAGGTCGTGTCCATTCCATATTCGGTTTTCGGAAGGGTATCTGTGCTCATTTCAAACTCGAGTTTTATGCGTCACCGCACCTCACCTTTCCCCTGAAGCAGGCATAAGTGTGTTTTCTAAAAGCGTGACTCTGTTCTGTTTGGGGATTCCGTTCATGGGGAGCGATTTTTACATTCCCTCGATAAGTGATATCATAAGTTTCTTTTTTTGTGGGACTTATTTCACTGAGGATGATCGTACCTAAATCCACTCAGGATGCTGCTACCAGCCTCATGACGTGGATTTCATGGCTGAGTGACACTCCATTGGACCTACGTAGCACCACTTGTCCACTTGTCCACTTGTCTTTGTCCACTTGTCCACTCGTCTTTGTCCACTTGGCTCTTTCCTGGGATATGAAACGTGTACCGGAGTGGAGGTTCTTGTCAAGACAGCAGCCCTCAACTTTGGGGTCCCTGTGTCTGGTTGATTTTTTCATTTTCCCAAGGTCAACGCCCATGTGTGGAAGTGCCCTATGCTCTGTGGTTCTGTGTTTTACATGGTTTGGGAAAGAGGATACACTTGTGAAGATTGGCTGTTGGCCATTGACATCCCGCCCATCAGCTTAACAAGGCTCCCTTGACTCCGTGGGCTGTCCTGCCTTTCTGGTTTTTAGACTTTTTTCGCCTGGCCCTTTTGCCCCGGGGGGGGGGGGGCGAGAGATTTCTTTGTAGTGCTGATTTGCTCTCCCAGGTTGCTTGGTTGGCCAAAAAGGGCGTATGCGTTTTTTCCTGAATATATTCAGGAAAAAACGCATACGCCCTTTTTGGCCAACCGCATCATTGTCCACGTTCTGGCGCTTTTCATGTGCTATCGGGGCCATTCCGATGTACCCGTTGACATCCGTTTCCTGCAGTTCTGCCTTGCGTTCAGCGCCTCTTCGTAGCCTGACCTCAATATATTTTGGGGCGATAGTTATCGTTTAGAACTCTGCAGGTTTGGGAAGTGCAGGGCCCCTGAGCTCCATTTCCCAAGTCGCTTTTTTGTGAGTGGGACGCAACACGGCTGGATGGCTTCACGCCCTATTGTCGATCCGCGGTGGCAGGCTGAACCGCTGGTGAATTCTTCTTCGTGATGGGAAATGAGAGTGACATGTGCCCGACCAAACACCTCCAGCGAGTCTCTCATTGGTTCCCCCTCTTGCAGTTCATCCTGCGGACAAATTGCAGACGGTACGAAAGAGGCATGGAAAGGCGCCGAGTCTCCAAGTGGGGAGATTGTTAGTAAGGGGGCCTGAATGGAGAACACGAGCACCAGGAGAGGAAAACTGAGGTGAGTTTCAGAAAGCTTTCCCGATCCCACGGTGTAGCATCCGCTGGGTTTCCAATGAGTGCTTTCGCTGTCGGAAGATTGCGTTGAACCTGGAGAGTTGGGAGCCATGGAATGGGGAGCACGCAGGATTCCTTTCAAGGGTCTGCATTTGCTTTCCCAACCTCACCAATCGTCTCAGCCCCAAGAGTGTCCAGCCTTCTGTCTTCTGCCGCTGGGGCTGTAGATGTGGTCAATCCTGGTTGCATGCCAGTCCCTGAACGCATTTTGGAAGAATTTCTCTCTGTTTTGCCCTGCTTGTTTCTTCTTTATGTTGGAAATGTATCCTCAGAATGGGTCTGAGCTGATTTTCCCTGCTGGTTTTAGGCCGCTTTACACACACTTGATGCACTTACACAGAGATATCAAGACTTAGCTTTTAAGATGCTTACTAGTCGGATAGATACTTGTGCGATGAACAGGGTCTGGTGAGTCCAGTTGATTGAGCAAGGAGTAGGTCGTGTCCATTCCATATTCGGTTTTCGGAAGGGTATCTGTGCTCATTTCAAACTCGAGTTTTATGCGTCACCGCACCTCACCTTTCCCCTGAAGCAGGCATAAGTGTGTTTTCTCAAAGCGTGACTCTGTTCTGTTTGGGGATTCCGTTCATGGGGAGCGATTTTTACATTCCCTCGATAAGTGATATCATAAGTTTCTTTTTTTGTGGGACTTATTTCACTGAGGATGATCGTACCTAAATCCACTCAGGATGCTGCTACCAGCCTCATGACGTGGATTTCATGGCTGAGTGACACTCCATTGGACCTACGTAGCACCACTTGTCCACTTGTCCACTTGTCTTTGTCCACTTGTCCACTCGTCTTTGTCCACTTGGCTCTTTCCTGGGATATGAAACGTGTACCGGAGTGGAGGTTCTTGTCAAGACAGCAGCCCTCAACTTTGGGGTCCCTGTGTCTGGTTGATTTTTTCATTTTCCCAAGGTCAACGCCCATGTGTGGAAGTGCCCTATGCTCTGTGGTTCTGTGTTTTACATGGTTTGGGAAAGAGGATACACTTGTGAAGATTGGCTGTTGGCCATTGACATCCCGCCCATCAGCTTAACAAGGCTCCCTTGACTCCGTGGGCTGTCCTGCCTTTCTGGTTTTTAGACTTTTTTCGCCTGGCCCTTTTGCCCCGGGGGGGGGGCGAGAGATTTCTTTGTAGTGCTGATTTGCTCTCCCAGGTTGCTTGGTTGGCCAAAAAGGGCGTATGCGTTTTTTCCTGAATATATTCAGGAAAAAACGCATACGCCCTTTTTGGCCAACCGCATCATTGTCCACGTTCTGGCGCTTTTCATGTGCTATCGGGGCCATTCCGATGTACCCGTTGACATCCGTTTCCTGCAGTTCTGCCTTGCGTTCAGCGCCTCTTCGTAGCCTGCGCTCAATATATTTTGGGGCGATAGTTATCGTTTAGAACTCTGCAGGTTTGGGAAGTGCAGGGCCCCTGAGCTCCATTTCCCAAGTCGCTTTTTTGTGAGTGGGACGCAACACGGCTGGATGGCTTCACGCCCTATTGTCGATCCGCGGTGGCAGGCTGAACCGCTGGTGAATTCTTCTTCGTGATGGGAAATGAGAGTGACATGTGCCCGACCAAACACCTCCAGCGAGTCTCTCATTGGTTCCCCCTCTTGCAGTTCATCCTGCGGACAAATTGCAGACGGTACGAAAGAGGCATGGAAAGGCGCCGAGTCTCCAAGTGGGGAGATTGTTAGTAAGGGGGCCTGAATGGAGAACACGAGCACCAGGAGAGGAAAACTGAGGTGAGTTTCAGAAAGCTTTCCCGATCCCACGGTGTAGCATCCGCTGGGTTTCCAATGAGTGCTTTCGCTGTCGGAAGATTGCGTTGAACCTGGAGAGTTGGGAGCCATGGAATGGGGAGCACGCAGGATTCCTTTCAAGGGTCTGCATTTGCTTTCCCAACCTCACCAATCGTCTCAGCCCCAAGAGTGTCCAGCCTTCTGTCTTCTGCCGCTGGGGCTGTAGATGTGGTCAATCCTGGTTGCATGCCAGTCCCTGAACGCATTTTGGAAGAATTTCTCTCTGTTTTGCCCTGCTTGTTTCTTCTTTGTGTTGGAAATGTATCCTCAGAATGGGTCTGAGCTGATTTTCCCTGCTGGTTTTAGGCCGCTTTACACACACTTGATGCACTTACACAGAGATATCAAGACTTAGCTTTTAAGATGCTTACTAGTCGGATAGATACTTGTGCGATGAACAGGGTCTGGTGAGTCCAGTTGATTGAGCAAGGAGTAGGTCGTGTCCATTCCATATTCGGTTTTCGGAAGGGTATCTGTGCTCATTTCAAACTCGAGTTTTATGCGTCACCGCACCTCACCTTTCCCCTGAAGCAGGCATAAGTGTGTTTTCTAAAAGCGTGACTCTGTTCTGTTTGGGGATTCCGTTCATGGGGAGCGATTTTTACATTCCCTCGATAAGTGATATCATAAGTTTCTTTTTTTGTGGGACTTATTTCACTGAGGATGATCGTACCTAAATCCACTCAGGATGCTGCTACCAGCCTCATGACGTGGATTTCATGGCTGAGTGACACTCCATTGGACCTACGTAGCACCACTTGTCCACTTGTCCACTTGTCTTTGTCCACTTGTCCACTCGTCTTTGTCCACTTGGCTCTTTCCTGGGATATGAAACGTGTACCGGAGTGGAGGTTCTTGTCAAGACAGCAGCCCTCAACTTTGGGGTCCCTGTGTCTGGTTGATTTTTTGATTTTCCCAAGGTCAACGCCCATGTGTGGAAGTGCCCTATGCTCTGTGGTTCTGTGTTTTACATGGTTTGGGAAAGAGGATACACTTGTGAAGATTGGCTGTTGGCCATTGACATCCCGCCCATCAGCTTAACAAGGCTCCCTTGACTCCGTGGGCTGTCCTGCCTTTCTGGTTTTTAGACTTTTTTCGCCTGGCCCTTTTGCCCCGGGGGGGGGGGGGGCGAGAGATTTCTTTGTAGTGCTGATTTGCTCTCCCAGGTTGCTTGGTTGGCCAAAAAGGGCGTATGCGTTTTTTCCTGAATATATTCAGGAAAAAACGCATACGCCCTTTTTGGCCAACCGCATCATTGTCCACGTTCTGGCGCTTTTCATGTGCTATCGGGGGCATTCCGATGTACCCGTTGACATCCGTTTCCTGCAGTTCTGCCTTGCGTTCAGCGCCTCTTCGTAGCCTGCGCTCAATATATTTTGGGGCGATAGTTATCGTTTAGAACTCTGCAGGTTTGGGAAGTGCAGGGCCCCTGAGCTCCATTTCCCAAGTCGCTTTTTTGTGAGTGGGACGCAACACGGCTGGATGGCTTCACGCCCTATTGTCGATCCGCGGTGGCAGGCTGAACCGCTGGTGAATTCTTCTTCGTGATGGGAAATGAGAGTGACATGTGCCCGACCAAACACCTCCAGCGAGTCTCTCATTGGTTCCCCCTCTTGCAGTTCATCCTGCGGACAAATTGCAGACGGTACGAAAGAGGCATGGAAAGGCGCCGAGGCTCCAAGTGGGGAGATTGTTAGTAAGGGGGCCTGAATGGAGAACACGAGCACCAGGAGAGGAAAACTGAGGTGAGTTTCAGAAAGCTTTCCCGATCCCACGGTGTAGCATCCGCTGGGTTTCCAATGAGTGCTTTCGCTGTCGGAAGATTGCGTTGAACCTGGAGAGTTGGGAGCCATGGAATGGGGAGCACGCAGGATTCCTTTCAAGGGTCTGCATTTGCTTTCCCAACCTCACCAATCGTCTCAGCCCCAAGAGTGTCCAGCCTTCTGTCTTCTGCCGCTGGGGCTGTAGATGTGGTCAATCCTGGTTGCATGCCAGTCCCTGAACGCATTTTGGAAGAATTTCTCTCTGTTTTGCCCTGCTTGTTTCTTCTTTGTGTTGGAAATGTATCCTCAGAATGGGTCTGAGCTGATTTTCCCTGCTGGTTTTAGGCCGCTTTACACACCCTTGATGCACTTACACAGAGATATCAAGACTTAGCTTTTAAGATGCTTACTAGTCGGATAGATACTTGTGCGATGAACAGGGTCTGGTGAGTCCAGTTGATTGAGCAAGGAGTAGGTCGTGTCCATTCCATATTCGGTTTTCGGAAGGGTATCTGTGCTCATTTCAAACTCGAGTTTTATGCGTCACCGCACCTCACCTTTCCCCTGAAGCAGGCATAAGTGTGTTTTCTAAAAGCGTGACTCTGTTCTGTTTGGGGATTCCGTTCATGGGGAGCGATTTTTACATTCCCTCGATAAGTGATATCATAAGTTTCTTTTTTTGTGGGACTTATTTCACTGAGGATGATCGTACCTAAATCCACTCAGGATGCTGCTACCAGCCTCATGACGTGGATTTCATGGCTGAGTGACACTCCATTGGACCTACGTAGCACCACTTGTCCACTTGTCCACTTGTCTTTGTCCACTTGTCCACTCGTCTTTGTCCACTTGGCTCTTTCCTGGGATATGAAACGTGTACCGGAGTGGAGGTTCTTGTCAAGACAGCAGCCCTCAACTTTGGGGTCCCTGTGTCTGGTTGATTTTTTCATTTTCCCAAGGTCAACGCCCATGTGTGGAAGTGCCCTATGCTCTGTGGTTCTGTGTTTTACATGGTTTGGGAAAGAGGATACACTTGTGAAGATTGGCTGTTGGCCATTGACATCCCGCCCATCAGCTTAACAAGGCTCCCTTGACTCCGTGGGCTGTCCTGCCTTTCTGGTTTTTAGACTTTTTTCGCCTGGCCCTTTTGCCCCGGGGGGGGGGCGGGGGCGAGAGATTTCTTTGTAGTGCTGATTTGCTCTCCCAGGTTGCTTGGTTGGCCAAAAAGGGCGTATGCGTTTTTTCCTGAATATATTCAGGAAAAAACGCATACGCCCTTTTTGGCCAACCGCATCATTGTCCACGTTCTGGCGCTTTTCATGTGCTATCGGGGCCATTCCGATGTACCCGTTGACATCCGTTTCCTGCAGTTCTGCCTTGCGTTCAGCGCCTCTTCGTAGCCTGCGCTCAATATATTTTGGGGCGATAGTTATCGTTTAGAACTCTGCAGGTTTGGGAAGTGCAGGGCCCCTGAGCTCCATTTCCCAAGTCGCTTTTTTGTGAGTGGGACGCAACACGGCTGGATGGCTTCACGCCCTATTGTCGATCCGCGGTGGCAGGCTGAACCGCTGGTGAATTCTTCTTCGTGATGGGAAATGAGAGTGACATGTGCCCGACCAAACACCTCCAGCGAGTCTCTCATTGGTTCCCCCTCTTGCAGTTCATCCTGCGGACAAATTGCAGACGGTACGAAAGAGGCATGGAAAGGCGCCGAGGCTCCAAGTGGGGAGATTGTTAGTAAGGGGGCCTGAATGGAGAACACGAGCACCAGGAGAGGAAAACTGAGGTGAGTTTCAGAAAGCTTTCCCGATCCCACGGTGTAGCATCCGCTGGGTTTCCAATGAGTGCTTTCGCTGTCGGAAGATTGCGTTGAACCTGGAGAGTTGGGAGCCATGGAATGGGGAGCACGCAGGATTCCTTTCAAGGGTCTGCATTTGCTTTCCCAACCTCACCAATCGTCTCAGCCCCAAGAGTGTCCAGCCTTATGTCTTCTGCCGCTGGGCTGTAGATGTGGTCAATCCTGGTTGCATGCCAGTCCCTGAACGCATTTTGGAAGAATTTCTCTCTGTTTTGCCCTGCTTGTTTCTTCTTTGTGTTGGAAATGTATCCTCAGAATGGGTCTGAGCTGATTTTCCCTGCTGGTTTTAGGCCGCTTTACACACCCTTGATGCACTTACACAGAGATATCAAGACTTAGCTTTTAAGATGCTTACTAGTCGGATAGATACTTGTGCGATGAACAGGGTCTGGTGAGTCCAGTTGATTGAGCAAGGAGTAGGTCGTGTCCATTCCATATTCGGTTTTCGGAAGGGTATCTGTGCTCATTTCAAACTCGAGTTTTATGCGTCACCGCACCTCACCTTTCCCCTGAAGCAGGCATAAGTGTGTTTTCTAAAAGCGTGACTCTGTTCTGTTTGGGGATTCCGTTCATGGGGAGCGATTTTTACATTCCCTCGATAAGTGATATCATAAGTTTCTTTTTTTGTGGGACTTATTTCACTGAGGATGATCGTACCTAAATCCACTCAGGATGCTGCTACCAGCCTCATGACGTGGATTTCATGGCTGAGTGACACTCCATTGGACCTACGTAGCACCACTTGTCCACTTGTCCACTTGTCTTTGTCCACTTGTCCACTCGTCTTTGTCCACTTGGCTCTTTCCTGGGATATGAAACGTGTACCGGAGTGGAGGTTCTTGTCAAGACAGCAGCCCTCAACTTTGGGGTCCCTGTGTCTGGTTGATTTTTTCATTTTCCCAAGGTCAACGCCCATGTGTGGAAGTGCCCTATGCTCTGTGGTTCTGTGTTTTACATGGTTTGGGAAAGAGGATACACTTGTGAAGATTGGCTGTTGGCCATTGACATCCCGCCCATCAGCTTAACAAGGCTCCCTTGACTCCGTGGGCTGTCCTGCCTTTCTGGTTTTTAGACTTTTTTCGCCTGGCCCTTTTGCCCCGGGGGGGGGGCGAGAGATTTCTTTGTAGTGCTGATTTGCTCTCCCAGGTTGCTTGGTTGGCCAAAAAGGGCGTATGCGTTTTTTCCTGAATATATTCAGGAAAAAACGCATACGCCCTTTTTGGCCAACCGCATCATTGTCCACGTTCTGGCGCTTTTCATGTGCTATCGGGGCCATTCCGATGTACCCGTTGACATCCGTTTTCCTGCAGTTCTGCCTTGCGTTCAGCGCCTCTTCGTAGCCTGACCTCAATATATTTTGGGGCGATAGTTATCGTTTAGAACTCTGCAGGTTTGGGAAGTGCAGGGCCCCTGAGCTCCATTTCCCAAGTCGCTTTTTTGTGAGTGGGACGCAACACGGCTGGATGGCTTCACGCCCTATTGTCGATCCGCGGTTGCAGGCTGAACCGCTGGTGAATTCTTCTTCGTGATGGGAAATGAGAGTGACATGTGCCCGACCAAACACCTCCAGCGAGTCTCTCATTGGTTCCCCCTCTTGCAGTTCATCCTGCGGACAAATTGCAGACGGTACGAAAGAGGCATGGAAAGGCGCCGAGTCTCCAAGTGGGGAGATTGTTAGTAAGGGGGCCTGAATGGAGAACACGAGCACCAGGAGAGGAAAACTGAGGTGAGTTTCAGAAAGCTTTCCCGATCCCACGGTGTAGCATCCGCTGGGTTTCCAATGAGTGCTTTCGCTGTCGGAAGATTGCGTTGAACCTGGAGAGTTGGGAGCCATGGAATGGGGAGCACGCAGGATTCCTTTCAAGGGTCTGCATTTGCTTTCCCAACCTCACCAATCGTCTCAGCCCCAAGAGTGTCCAGCCTTATGTCTTCTGCCGCTGGGGCTGTAGATGTGGTCAATCCTGGTTGCATGCCAGTCCCTGAACGCATTTTGGAAGAATTTCTCTCTGTTTTGCCCTGCTTGTTTCTTCTTTGTGTTGGAAATGTATCCTCAGAATGGGTCTGAGCTGATTTTCCCTGCTGGTTTTAGGCCGCTTTACACACACTTGATGCACTTACACAGAGATATCAAGACTTAGCTTTTAAGATGCTTACTAGTCGGATAGATACTTGTGCGATGAACAGGGTCTGGTGAGTCCAGTTGATTGAGCAAGGAGTAGGTCGTGTCCATTCCATATTCGGTTTTCGGAAGGGTATCTGTGCTCATTTCAAACTCGAGTTTTATGCGTCACCGCACCTCACCTTTCCCCTGAAGCAGGCATAAGTGTGTTTTCTCAAAGCGTGACTCTGTTCTGTTTGGGGATTCCGTTCATGGGGAGCGATTTTTACATTCCCTCGATAAGTGATATCATAAGTTTCTTTTTTTGTGGGACTTATTTCACTGAGGATGATCGTACCTAAATCCACTCAGGATGCTGCTACCAGCCTCATGACGTGGATTTCATGGCTGAGTGACACTCCATTGGACCTACGTAGCACCACTTGTCCACTTGTCCACTTGTCTTTGTCCACTTGTCCACTCGTCTTTGTCCACTTGGCTCTTTCCTGGGATATGAAACGTGTACCGGAGTGGAGGTTCTTGTCAAGACAGCAGCCCTCAACTTTGGGGTCCCTGTGTCTGGTTGATTTTTTCATTTTCCCAAGGTCAACGCCCATGTGTGGAAGTGCCCTATGCTCTGTGGTTCTGTGTTTTACATGGTTTGGGGAAAGAGGATACACTTGTGAAGATTGGCTGTTGGCCATTGACATCCCGCCCATCAGCTTAACAAGGCTCCCTTGACTCCGTGGGCTGTCCTGCCTTTCTGGTTTTTAGACTTTTTTCGCCTGGCCCTTTTGCCCCGGGGGGGGGGCGAGAGATTTCTTTGTAGTGCTGATTTGCTCTCCCAGGTTGCTTGGTTGGCCAAAAAGGGCGTATGCGTTTTTTCCTGA
Source organism: Kogia breviceps (assembly GCF_026419965.1). Taxonomy (NCBI): domain Eukaryota; kingdom Metazoa; phylum Chordata; class Mammalia; order Artiodactyla; family Physeteridae; genus Kogia; species Kogia breviceps. Next base: position 67,484 of record NW_026711694.1, read on the forward strand.
ATATATTCAGGAAAAAACGCATACGCCCTTTTTGGCCAACCGCATCATTGTCCACGTTCTGGCGCTTTTCATGTGCTATCGGGGCCATTCCGATGTACCCGTTGACATCCGTTTCCTGCAGTTCTGCCTTGCGTTCAGCGCCTCTTCGTAGCCTGACCTCAATATATTTTGGGGCGATAGTTATCGTTTAGAACTCTGCAGGTTTGGGAAGTGCAGGGCCCCTGAGCTCCATTTCCCAAGTCGCTTTTTTGTGAGTGGGACGCAACACGGCTGGATGGCTTCACGCCCTATTGTCGATCCGCGGTGGCAGGCTGAACCGCTGGTGAATTCTTCTTCGTGATGGGAAATGAGAGTGACATGTGCCCGACCAAACACCTCCAGCGAGTCTCTCATTGGTTCCCCCTCTTGCAGTTCATCCTGCGGACAAATTGCAGACGGTACGAAAGAGGCATGGAAAGGCGCCGAGTCTCCAAGTGGGGAGATTGTTAGTAAGGGGGCCTGAATGGAGAACACGAGCACCAGGAGAGGAAAACTGAGGTGAGTTTCAGAAAGCTTTCCCGATCCCACGGTGTAGCATCCGCTGGGTTTCCAATGAGTGCTTTCGCTGTCGGAAGATTGCGTTGAACCTGGAGAGTTGGGAGCCATGGAATGGGGAGCACGCAGGATTCCTTTCAAGGGTCTGCATTTGCTTTCCCAACCTCACCAATCGTCTCAGCCCCAAGAGTGTCCAGCCTTATGTCTTCTGCCGCTGGGGCTGTAGATGTGGTCAATCCTGGTTGCATGCCAGTCCCTGAACGCATTTTGGAAGAATTTCTCTCTGTTTTGCCCTGCTTGTTTCTTCTTTATGTTGGAAATGTATCCTCAGAATGGGTCTGAGCTGATTTTCCCTGCTGGTTTTAGGCCGCTTTACACACACTTGATGCACTTACACAGAGATATCAAGACTTAGCTTTTAAGATGCTTACTAGTCGGATAGATACTTGTGCGATGAACAGGGTCTGGTGAGTCCAGTTGATTGAGCAAGGAGTAGGTCGTGTCCATTCCATATTCGGTTTTCGGAAGGGTATCTGTGCTCATTTCAAACTCGAGTTTTATGTGTCACCGCACCTCACCTTTCCCCTGAAGCAGGCATAAGTGTGTTTTCTAAAAGCGTGACTCTGTTCTGTTTGGGGATTCCGTTCATGGGGAGCGATTTTTACATTCCCTCGATAAGTGATATCATAAGTTTCTTTTTTTGTGGGACTTATTTCACTGAGGATGATCGTACCTAAATCCACTCAGGATGCTGCTACCAGCCTCATGACGTGGATTTCATGGCTGAGTGACACTCCATTGGACCTACGTAGCACCACTTGTCCACTTGTCCACTTGTCTTTGTCCACTTGTCCACTCGTCTTTGTCCACTTGGCTCTTTCCTGGGATATGAAACGTGTACCGGAGTGGAGGTTCTTGTCAAGACAGCAGCCCTCAACTTTGGGGTCCCTGTGTCTGGTTGATTTTTTCATTTTCCCAAGGTCAACGCCCATGTGTGGAAGTGCCCTATGCTCTGTGGTTCTGTGTTTTACATGGTTTGGGAAAGAGGATACACTTGTGAAGATTGGCTGTTGGCCATTGACATCCCGCCCATCAGCTTAACAAGGCTCCCTTGACTCCGTGGGCTGTCCTGCCTTTCTGGTTTTTAGACTTTTTTCGCCTGGCCCTTTTGCCCCGGGGGGGGGGCGAGAGATTTCTTTGTAGTGCTGATTTGCTCTCCCAGGTTGCTTGGTTGGCCAAAAAGGGCGTATGCGTTTTTTCCTGAATATATTCAGGAAAAAACGCATACGCCCTTTTTGGCCAACCGCATCATTGTCCACGTTCTGGCGCTTTTCATGTGCTATCGGGGCCATTCCGATGTACCCGTTGACATCCGTTTCCTGCAGTTCTGCCTTGCGTTCAGCGCCTCTTCGTAGCCTGCGCTCAATATATTTTGGGGCGATAGTTATCGTTTAGAACTCTGCAGGTTTGGGAAGTGCAGGGCCCCTGAGCTCCATTTCCCAAGTCGCTTTTTTGTGAGTGGGACGCAACACGGCTGGATGGCTTCACGCCCTATTGTCGATCCGCGGTGGCAGGCTGAACCGCTGGTGAATTCTTCTTCGTGATGGGAAATGAGAGTGACATGTGCCCGACCAAACACCTCCAGCGAGTCTCTCATTGGTTCCCCCTCTTGCAGTTCATCCTGCGGACAAATTGCAGACGGTACGAAAGAGGCATGGAAAGGCGCCGAGTCTCCAAGTGGGGAGATTGTTAGTAAGGGGGCCTGAATGGAGAACACGAGCACCAGGAGAGGAAAACTGAGGTGAGTTTCAGAAAGCTTTCCCGATCCCACGGTGTAGCATCCGCTGGGTTTCCAATGAGTGCTTTCGCTGTCGGAAGATTGCGTTGAACCTGGAGAGTTGGGAGCCATGGAATGGGGAGCACGCAGGATTCCTTTCAAGGGTCTGCATTTGCTTTCCCAACCTCACCAATCGTCTCAGCCCCAAGAGTGTCCAGCCTTATGTCTTCTGCCGCTGGGGCTGTAGATGTGGTCAATCCTGGTTGCATGCCAGTCCCTGAACGCATTTTGGAAGAATTTCTCTCTGTTTTGCCCTGCTTGTTTCTTCTTTATGTTGGAAATGTATCCTCAGAATGGGTCTGAGCTGATTTTCCCTGCTGGTTTTAGGCCGCTTTACACACACTTGATGCACTTACACAGAGATATCAAGACTTAGCTTTTAAGATGCTTACTAGTCGGATAGATACTTGTGCGATGAACAGGGTCTGGTGAGTCCAGTTGATTGAGCAAGGAGTAGGTCGTGTCCATTCCATATTCGGTTTTCGGAAGGGTATCTGTGCTCATTTCAAACTCGAGTTTTATGCGTCACCGCACCTCACCTTTCCCCTGAAGCAGGCATAAGTGTGTTTTCTAAAAGCGTGACTCTGTTCTGTTTGGGGATTCCGTTCATGGGGAGCGATTTTTACA
>NW_026711695.1:0-7500 GCF_026419965.1 Kogia breviceps
AGGTCATCCTTTCCTTCTATCTACGTCGACCCCAAATCCAGTAAGTTCACGGGAGTGAACCAGATTCGTCGGCAAGAAAAAGAACTTGGGGATGATGGCTGACATCATCGTCTGAAGTCTCAGGAAGTGTTCACGGGCCATCTCGTCGTCATGGGATCTCGAACAAGTGATGTCGATAGCTCTAGGTGCAGGAACTCCTTAAGAAGCGTTATGTTTTGTGGTATGTCTACTTAAAAACAGTCTCGCCCAGACCTTTTGGGTCACTTTAGAAACTTCAGAGTTGGCATAAGTGGAATGATGGGGAATTCGTGGAATGTCTGGATCCTTTCCAAAGATAACCTATGGAAACGTTCGTTCATGGCTCGACAAGTCTCAGTGGACCTACTTCTGTCTCCTTATTACAGAAAGACTAAAGATGTTTCGATGTATGAGTCCACACCTCTGGCATCACTCTGGGGAAAAGAAAACATTTTTAAAAAGTGACACTGTGTGAAAATGTATGCTGGTGAAATGGAATCATCCCTTTGCCAGTCCAGAATCACTGGTGTCACAGACGCCGTTCACCCTGGCTTCCTAGTTCCTGTTCATGACCGATTCAGGTTTCTGAGGGTTCCGAATTCTGATTGTCCTTTTCTTGTTTTCTTCTCCATTCGTGTCTCAAAGAACTTTACGTTCCAAAAATATTTTTTAACCTACCAAATCATAGATTGTCCGTTTGTCACAAAAACTTTTAGGTTGAGAGATCTTTTCTTTCTTCCTTCCTTCCTTCCTTCCTTCCTTCCTTCCTTCCTTCCTTCCTTCCTTCCTTCCTTCCTTCCTTCGTCCCTCCCTCCCTCCCTCTCCTCTCCTCTCCTCTTGTCTCCTCTCCTCTCCTCTCCTTCCTCTCTCTCTCTCTCTCTCTCTCTCTCTCCTCTTTCTTTCTTTCTTTCTTTCTTTCTTTCTTTCTTTCTTTCTTTCTTTCTTTCTTTCTTTCTTTCTTTCTTTCTTTCTTTCTTTCTTTCTTTCTTTCTTTCTTTCTTTCTTTCTTTCTTTTTCTTTCTTTCTTTCTATCCCCCAAGTCTGTGCGTTGTGTTTCTTTCACTTTGTTCTGTTCCTAGGTACTAGGGATTTCTTTTAAATTCCATTAGCTTAAATAAGGGGCTTTGCATTTTTTGGCGAAAGCACCAGAAATGTATTTTCTCATTGAGTGTCGGAATGTTGTTTGCCGTGGATGAGGCAGGCTCTCCTTCTGCCAGATGACTGACGATTGGATGGAGGACAAGAGTACACGTGAGTAGGATCACGAACACTTACTGACGTTTCAGAGGACCTTAAATGAAAAACAGAGAAGCCTAGCCTCCCCCCTCCCCGCCCTGTAAAATTCGTCTGAAGTGGAGAGAAGACCTTGTTAAAAAATCATTTTGCTTTTCGTTCGATCCACATGGTGCGTGGATTTCCTAGCAGAAACTTAAGCGAGGTGTGTGTTCATCATTCAGCAGAATTCTAATTCTCTAGTTCTAAGGAAAACTACTCCAACGCTTGAGGAAGTCACCTTCCCGTGCAATCCTTAGGGAAAGCTCCCACCAAATTTAAGGATAGGAAATTTGGTTTGTAAACAAACGAGAGTCTTCATTTGGCGACCTTTGGTAGAAGTGGGGTGGGGGGGTTGTCTCACTTTCCATGGTTCCACTGTGCACACATGTCAATGACTAGGTGAAATCGCACCAAGAGCCTAACTACGTGTTTCAAATGTCAGTTTCCGCGATGGATGAACGGTAGCTGCGTCAAGTTCAAAGTCTGCTGCTTCCCGTTCGGTCTGCAGTGACTCCACCGATAACAAACGTGCGTGCCCCGTGTCCGGGGACCGATCCTCTTTCAGAGCCTGTCGGTGATTGCCTGGCGTGTATGTGTCTGTTTCCCAGGTCACACGCAGTGTGTCGTTGTGTTGCCCCCCGCCCCGGTCTGGTCTCCCCCGTCCATGGAAAATAAAAAGAAAGAATTGCCCGGGAACGACGAAAGTGCGGCTAAGAAACCCAAAATGATGACGCTGGGAGTCATCACTTGGATGGGGTTAGGAGACACCTGGGCATGCCTAGGACAACGCTGCCACCGTGTGAGAGACCAGCGCAAGGAGAGCTGAAGAAAACAAAGAAAAAAAAGGAGGAGGAGGAAGGGGAGGAGGAGGAGGAGGAGGAGGAGGAGGAGGAGGAGGAGGAGGAGGAGGAGGAGGAAGAGGGTGGGGGGCGGGCGGGGGTGCGGGTGGGGGGAGGACAGGCTGAAGATGTCTCCAGGCGATGACGTTGGTGAAACCGTTCCCATTCAGAAAAGCACTTCCAGAGAAGAGAGTTCAGGACCCAGAGGGCACAAAGGGTTATCGTGTTGGAGGCTGATCTTCAGTTAGGGGAATAACAAGCAAACACACAAAACCTAGGACTGCTTATCCAGATGTAGAAAAGATACCACGCCAAGAAGGCAGGCAGGAGAGCAATGTTGAAGATTGCTGTTCCTAGGACCTTCCAAAATGAATCGGAGGCTTTCATGGCATGCTTTCTGTGACGGTCCACCACTCAATAAATCGTACTTTGGCTCTCTTTTTATTTCTCTACCTTTTAAATGGTGAGCGAGTAAGAGAGTTTTAAAATGTTTTGATAGGATTTTTTTTTTTTTTTTTTTTTTTTTTTGTGGTACGCGGGCCTCTCACTGTTGTGGCCTCTCCCATTGCGGAGCACAGGCTCCGGACGCGCAGGCCCAGCGGCCATGGCTCACGGGCCCAGCCGCTCCGCGGCATGTGGGATCTTCCCGGACCAGGGCACGAACCCGTGTCCCCTGCATCGGCAGGCGGACTCTCAACCACTGCGCCACCAGGGAAGCCCCCTGATAGGATTTTTGAATGTCGTGGGAGAACGGTATTTTCCCCCCGTGGATGAACAAGATTGCTTTTTCGAGCTTCACCTTTCACGGTCATTTTAGGGTCCTGAACTGCCCTGCCAAGTGAGCCCTGTGTGTCGCTGTGTCCCTTCAGAAGGGTTGGTGCTTGATGACATCATGATATCGAAATCTTGATGGTTGACTTACAGGACCACTGTTGGGAGTTTGTTTGTCGTCTTAATCTTCCTTACCTACTGCACTCACGTGACTGTCCACTCTTTGTCTCACTTCTCTCTCCGCACCCCCACCCCCCACCCGGTCCTTCTCTCATAGATATAGACGTACGGGCACAGAGAGCGCTAACAGTGCGTCCGTACCTATCTCTCCATCGTTACAGGTGTTGGTACAGATAGACATGTACATGTCGTCTTTACCCCCTCCGTGGGCACTTAGTGGAGTTGCTGGGTCGCATGGTAGTTTTCTGTGCAGTGTTTTGAGGGACTTCCTTTCTGTTTTCCATACTGCTGTCTTTTGTCGGAGAGCCGTTCTCTCACCCGCCGGGTGACATCTCTGAGTCCTCCCTCCGGCGTGCCACGGTGGTGGTGGTCTCTCTCAGCTTGAAAAATACGTGTTGGATCGGGAGGAAGGAGGCACTTTTTCTGCTTGTACGAACTTGCTGTCGCAACTCCAGATCCTGTGCCTGTCCGAATATCTTCGTCCAGAGAGATGCGTGTGTGCGCTTTTTTCGTTGCCCCGTTGAATTCTTTCACTAAAAGAGGTTTTCTGTTTTATTTCTGTTTGTTTTGTTGTTGTGTTTTGTTTGTTTGGTTTTTACTAAGAAAGTTGTGTTCTTTCTTTCTTTCTTTTTTCTTTTTTTCTTTTTTTCTCTTCTTCTTTTTTTTCTCTAATGAAAATGTTCTGTTCTGGCCTCCTGCCCACTTTTCTCACTGGGTCGCTTGTTTTCTGGAGGCTGAATTGTGTGAGGTCTTGGTCTGTTTTGGATAGGCTCCCCTGACGGGATGTGCTTGGGCTTGTCCTAGGCCTTTATACGTCCACGTCCACGTATACGTATGCCACAAGCGTACGTAATGTGTGTACGTATGCGATACGTGCACGCTTTTCTCTTTGTTTTAAAGGCCAGAGAAGTTCTACAGCTTGACTTCTTGGTTGGTATGGTTTGGTGTGGTCCTGGTGGGACTACGGTTCGCTGTCAGTACTCACCGCACTCCACACACACACGCACGCACACACACGCTCACACACACTCGCACTCAGAGTGTTGCCTTGTGTCGACGTACCGGAACTCAGTTTCTTTAGTGGATGGCTATTGACTCCACCCTCGCCCCCTCCCCACCAGCCGCCCGCATTCCCCCAACCCCCGCCTCACCCGCCCCCACCCCCCCCCACCCCCGCCCGGCCCGTGATGGATCGTGGTCAGTCCGTTATGAAATCCATGTTCTCGTGACCGCAAGTGCATTTTCCCCACCCTCGCAGCACCGATGTGTTGTCTTTGGACGAATTCCTGCGTTGTTCCCTGAGCGCTTGCCTGGTTTCGGTTTGCCAGTCCCCGACTTCCGTCCCTCTCTCTCTCCCTCCCTCCCTCCCTCCGTCCGTCCCTCCGTCCTTACATCCGTCCCTCCGTCCCTCCGTCCCTCCATCCGTCCCTCCCTCCTTCCCTCTCTCCCTCCCTCCCTCCCTCCCTCCCTCCCTCCCTCCCCCCCCCCCGTCCGGGCAGCCGGGGATCTTGCTCGTGCCCCTCTGGGCAACCCGTGCCGGGCGCCCCGGGCCCCGCCGGCGTCTCCGCGGGATTTCCCCCCGCCCAGGAATCGCGTTGGGGAGCGCGTCTCCTCCGAGACAGCCTCCCGGCGACATCTCCCCGGCTTCCCCCGCCCCCCACCCCCCCACCCCCGTCTGCTGCCCGGGTCGCACCGTGTCGTGTCGTGCCGACCGGGGAGCTAGCTCCGAGATGGACGACACGGGGCCGCCGCGCCAGACGCCCGCCGCCTCGTCCCGGGCTGAGCTCGGGCGTTTGGGCGGCCCGGCGCTGCCGCCGCGTCCTCGGTGGCCGGCCGGCGACAGGGATCCGGCCCGGGGACGTTGGAGCCGGTTGTCGGGAGCCACCTGGCGGCCGCTTTTATATTGTCCCTTGTCTCTGGAGCTTCGGCGACCTTCGTGAGGGCTGTGAGTCGGCCGCCGGGCCCGAGGCAGAGTTCCGGCAGCCAGGCGACGCTGGTGGCCACTGTCCCGGTGGCGCCCAGGCGTGGGCGCCTCCTGCTGTCGCTTGAGATTGGGCGTGCAGGTCTATGAGGGTGTGACCGTCGCCGCGCTCTCGAGCCGCTCTGGGGGACCGCCTGGCCCGGTCGACCAGCATCCGTCCGCTCCCCTCCGGCCGCGGGGACCGACCCGGCCACCCGACACGACCTGGGCCGGGCCGCCGCGGTGGGAAGGGAGAGGGTCTTCCGCGCCCTCCGGAGCGCCTGCGGATGGGCGGTCGGTCGGGCTTTCTCCTGGCTCACCCTTTGGAGCGTTCATTCCCCGACCCCCCCACCCTCCCTTCCTCTCTTCCGCGGTCCCCACAGCGCCCCGCTCCGGAAGGTGGGGGACCGGCCCGGGCCCGTGCGTTTAGGTTAGGCCGGTGGCGGGCGCGACGGGCTCGGTGGCGGGCGCGCGTGGGGCCCCTCCCGGTGGTCGGATTCTTTCTCACCGATGTTTGGCCGAGTCGGACTCGGGAGGTGGGGACCGGCCTGGGCCGCGAGGGGTGACCCGGAGAGACCGGCCCGGGCCCGGGCCCGGGCCCGGGTGCGGTCCCTCCCTCGTGGGCTCTGGTCGCCTGGGAGGCGCCTCCCGGGGCAAAATGTTTCCAAGTGCCCCTGGGTCCGTGGACGTGGACGGACCGGGCCTTGCTCGCGCGGGTGGCCGGGGAGGGCGCACCCGGCCCTTCAGCGTGCCCACGGGGGGTCCTGGTCGGCGGACTTTGAGTTTTTTCTCACCCTCCCTCCCCCGCCCCCTCTCCTCCACCCGCCGCGAGTCCCGGCCGGGGTGGGGGTGGGGACCGGCCCGCCCGAGCCGTCCTGGGTGGCCCGGATAGGGCGGTCCGGATAGGGCGGCCCGGGCCCGGGCGCGGTCCCCCGTGGGGCCCGCTCGTCGGAGACGGCCGAGTGAGATATTTCTTTTCCTTTCACCAAGTCTTGGCCCGGAGACTCGGAGGGACCGGTACCTGCCCGTGCGGGTGAACCGGGGAGGGCGACCCGGCTCGCGGCCCTCTCCCACGTTTGCCCGCCCCGCTTGGCCCGCCCCCCCTCCCCCCCACCCCCACCCCCCCCCACTCCCCCCAAGCTCCTCGGGTCGACCAGATGGCCCCGAGAGCTCCGGGGCTGGTGTGGATGGGGAAGTGTTGGGGACAGGCGGCCGGACCGAGGTCCCGGGGACCCCCCCTGCGACGCGTGCGTGGGCCCCGCTGCCGGGCGCCGTGATTTTTTTCGCCCGAAATGGGCCTTTTTTGCCACCAGATAGGTGCTGACACGGTCTTCTCTGGCGTCTGTCGCTGAGGACTTTGGGAGTCTGGACGCGCGCAGGGTTCTGGGCTTTGGATCGCCGTCTGGTGGCCGAGCCGACCCTCGCCACTTGAGCCGCCCGCCTGGGCCTGCGCGCCGGCTCTCGTGTGTGCGTCCGGCTGACCCGACCCGCGGTGCCGCCTCCGGTCTCTGGCTCACCCGAGGGCGGCGGGGCGGCGGGGCGTTGGGTCTTCTACCCCGTGTGACTCCCCTCCCCGCCGCAGGCACCCGGTGGTGGCTGAGACGACGACCCCACCCCGCAGGCTCCGTGCCACGTGTCAGGCGTTCTCCTCACTCGCGGGGTCGTCGGCCACCTTTGCCTGAGAGAAAAAAAAAAAAAAAAAAAAGAAAGAGGGGGTTTGGGGTGCCGCCGGTGAGGCCGAAGCAGGCTCCTCTGGTGATGGTCCTCGCTGTGCGTGCCCCTCCCCTTCGGGGCCTGGTGGTCCCTGGCTCTCTGGCATGACTGATCGATGTGGTGATGTCGCGCTCTCCTGGGCCGGGCCTTAAGGTCGCGCCAGACGAGGGACGGACGTTCTTGGCGAACGGGACCGCTCTTCTCGTTCTGTCCGCGGGCCTCCCCGCCTCTCTCCTCACGCTCTCCCGGCCTGTCGAGGGGTGTGGGGAAGGGCAGGGGTGGTGGTCCCCGGCCCTGACCTTCGGCCTCCCGCCCCCTGCCTCACGGCGTGGGTGGCGGGGCCGTGGTCCTCGGACGCAGCAGACGCTCTCGCTTCGCCTCCTTGGCGTGTTGCCCCCGTGGGCGGTCCTCCCCGCGTTGGTGGGGGGGTGCCGTCCCGCCGCTGCGCCGCGCGCCCCTGCCGGCGCGTGAGCGTGCCTCGTTCGATCCTCTGTGGTGCCCCTGGAGCGCTCCAGGTCGTCCCTCAGGTGCCCGAGGCCGAGCGGTGGTGTCGTTCCCTTCTCCCAGCGTGCTCCTCGGGGTCCCCGCCGCCGCGGTGGTGCGTCCCGTGAGTGGCTCTCTTGGGGGGGTCGAGACGGTAAGGGAGGCGTGCCTCTGTTTTCCCTCCCTCGGTTGGGGGAAACAGGGGCCGCCTCGTCGCGGTCGTCCTCCCACGGTGTTGCTGTGGCACGGGGGGACTGACTC
>NW_026711695.1:12500-15000 GCF_026419965.1 Kogia breviceps
GTCGCGCCCCACTGTCCGCGACCGCCCCCGCACGGGCGGGGCCCCCGGTGCGTCTCGGGATGGGTGGCGTGGCCGTGGCGCGGCGCGGCGCGGCGGTGGCGGCTCCCCGTGGGGGGCCCCCCGCCCGCGCGCCCGCCCGCCCGCCCGCCGCCTTTCCGCCGCCGGCCCTGGACCGGTTGTTCCCCCGCGCCGGTCGTCCGTCCTCCGCTCCGGGCCCTCCGCCCCCTCGCCGGGCGCCTCTGCCTGTCCTCCGAGCCCGGGGCCTCTCCTCCGTCGTCCGTCCGTCTGTCCGTCCGTCCGGCTCTTGTCTCTCGCTCTCTCCCTTTCCCGCCCTCCCCCCCCGCGTGCCCGCCCTGCCCGCTCGCCCCCCCCCCCGCGCCTCCCGTTGAAGCCTCCCTGAACGCCCGCGGTGGCGAGCAGGGGGCCCGGGAGGCGGGTGCAGGGGTCAGGGGGCCCCGGGGGCGGGGGGGTTCGGGGTTCGGGAGAGGAGCGGAGAGGAGAGGGCCGCGTCCGGGCGCGAGCGAGCGAGCGAGCGGGGAGGTCTCCGAGGCCCGGTTTCGGGGACACGGTGGGGACGTCGTCGGGCGGTGGGCGTGGTGGTGTCCCGTGTGGCGGTTGGGCCCGTCGCCCGGCCGGGGCGCCCCCGAGTCACGGGCCGGTAGCGCCGGGGCCCGCGTGCTGCGGGCGGCCGCGGGCGGAGAGCGTGTCGGTCGGCGTCGGGGGTGGCGGCGAGCGTGGGGCGCTCCGCCTGCCCCTCCCCGGCCTCGCCCGCCTCCCCCCTCTCCAGGTACCTAGCGCGTCCCGGCGCGGAGGTTTAAAGACCCATGGGGGGGGTCGCCCGTCCGCCTTGGGGTCGGGGCGGTCGGGCCCGCGGGGAGTCGGGAGGCCCCTCCCTTCTCCCCCAGACCCCGCTTCCTCCGCCCCCGCCCCCGCGGGGCCGGGGCGCCGCGCGCCGCGCCACGCCGGCCCTCCCCGCCGCCGCGGCCGTCGGGAGGGGGCTACCCGGCGGCCGTGGTGCGGGGCCGGGTCCCGTGTGCCCGCGCGCGTGCGCGCCCCGCGTCCCTGACGGGGGGGGGTGTGTGTGTGCGCAGGTGGGAACCCCCCGGGCGCCTGTGGGGTGTCCGAGCCCGCCCCGTCTTGCGGGTCGGTGCCGGGCGCCCCGTCGTGAAACCTTCCGGCCCCGCTCCGGTCTGCTGTTTTCTGTCTCGTCTGACTTGGCCGGCCAGAGGCAACCCTCCCTCCGTGGGGGAAATGTGCCGTGCCACCGGCGGGGGACCCCGCCGAAACCCAGAGAAACCAAACTCGTACGACTCTTAGCGGTGGATCACTCGGCTCGTGCGTCGATGAAGAACGCAGCTAGCTGCGAGAATTAATGTGAATTGCAGGACACATTGATCATCGACACTTCGAACGCACTTGCGGCCCCGGGTTCCTCCCGGGGCTACGCCTGTCTGAGCGTCGCTTGACGATCAATCGCCCCCCCGGGGTGCGCGCGCGCGCGCGCGCCTTCCCGGGGTGGCGCGGCTGGGGGTTTCCTCGCAGGGCCCCGTGTCCGGGGCCCTCTGTCCCCCTAAGTGCAGACGCGGTGCCCCTCGTGCCGAGGCCACGGGGGCCCCGCTGCCCGCGAGAAGGGAAGAGAGCGAGAGAGAGCTCGCGACGAGGCCCTGGCCGTGGCCTCCGCGGTCGGTCCCCTTCGGGAAGCGCCCTCGCGCCGCAAGCGGTCCCTGGGCGTACCCCCGGGGCTGTGTGCCGGTGGGCGGGGACGGTCCCGCGCCCTCGCGGCCGGGGCCCGTGGTGCTGGTGGTGTTGGGGCCGCGTCCGCTCCGCCGTCGTTCGCCGCCCGCCCCCGGCGGCGTCCCGGCGACGGTCCGGCCCGGCCCGGCCGCCTCCTCCGCGGCGCCCTGACCCGCGCGCGTCCGGGGTCCGTGCCCGCCCCCCCGCCGCCCTCGCCTTCGCCGTGTCGGGGCGGGCGGCTCGGGCCGACCCGAGGCCGAGTCGTTGCGTGCGCGGCCGCGCCCCGGGGATGCGTGCCCCGGCGGCGACCCGCGGGACGCCGCGGCGTCGTCCGCCGCCGCGCGCTTTCCCCCGGGCTGCGGCCGCGCCGCGCCGCGCTTCGTGCCGGCCCCCGAGCCCCGCGTCGTGGGCGTCTGTCGGTGGTGGATGGGGGCGCACGGCGTCCGTCGCTGGCCGTGGCGGGGGGCGTCTCGCGGCTGCGTGGAGGATGGTGTGCTGCGTTGGCGTCGAGAGAGAGAGAGAGAGAGACGGAGGGAAGAGAGACAGAGGGAGAGAGTTGGGAATCGGTCGGTCGTGGAAGGAGACGTGGGAGGAGGGTCCGGCGTTCGGGGGGCGACCGCCGCGTGTCCTCATCCACCCCTGCCTTCCACGCACGCCGTCCGCCGCTCTCCTCTCCTCTCCTCTCCCCTCTCCTCTCCCCTCGTCCTCTCCCGTCCCCGTTGTCCTCTCCTCTCCTCCGTGGCGACGCGCCGCCTCCGGGCCGCGC
>NW_026711695.1:22500-45000 GCF_026419965.1 Kogia breviceps
TCCCCCTGCCCGCCTTCCTCCCCTCCCTTTCTCCCTTCCTCTCTTTCTCTCTCCCTCTCCCTCACCCATCCCCACTCCCCCCCCCCATCCCCGGTCGGTCATGTGGCATCCTCATTTTCCACGAGAAGTCAGGAAGCCGGAAGCGATGTTGGACTGATGTTCGCATGCTACGGAATCCCCCTTCCCCGGGGATAGCTGCGCTGCTGAAGGGGATAGCCGCGTTGCCTCTGGCGGGCCGTGGCGGGTGGCGATGGTGTCTTTTCTTCTGTATGGATAGAAATGATTTGAAGAGGAGGCAGGATGGGCCTAGGTCCACTGACTCACACCAAGGCCCTTTGGGAGCTTTTCAGTGAATCGGGACGGAACATTGCTCTCCGTGCGGGGAGGGAACCGGGATGGGGCACCCCGAGATGGACCGCTTTGGCACACACGTGAGTTGGAATTTCAGGCGCTTCGGACGCGACGGGTGGGCTACCGGGACGCTCTGCCGCTCTGCCTCCCCGCCTCTCCCTCCCTCTTCTTCCTGACCTGAAAGGAGGACCAAAATCTTCCTCCTCCAGAAGCTCAAGCTCAAGCTCAAGCTCAAGCTCAGAGCCCGCCGTTTCGTTTCGAGTCAGTGAATTCTGGCTTGGGCTTCTCCTGCGTGTGTGTGTGCGTGTGTGTGTGTGGTGGTGGTGGTGGTGGTGGGGGGGGGGGCACAGTGCACGCGTCCCCCGGCCGTGGGTTGCTCTCTTCTCGAGCTGTCTCTTGGGGACAGGAACTTCTCAGGCGACAACTCAGAAGGATCGTGGAGGGAACATCGTTTTTCCTCCCTCTCCCACGACTGATCGATGCGGACGTACACACGGGAATCTCGCGCCCCCCTTCCCCGCCCCAACTGAGAGGAGTCACCGGTACGTGGACATCCTTGCGGTCACAGACGCTCTCCGTGGCTCTTCTATGTGGCCGGGCTCCCTGGCCTTCCTTCACCGCCCCCGCCCACCCCCCGATGAAGTTGCATCATCGTTCGTAGTGTCAATGCTGTGAGGAGATAAGCTTTTCGAAATAAAATTCTCCCCGCCTTTCCTTCCCAAGGGCACCGTGAACACCTACCTACCTACTCTCGTGTGCAGTGCTTATGGACCCAGCTGGAGCAGAGGACCCTCTCCGACACACCCACGGACTCACTTGCTCCGAGTCGTCGGGGAGAGGGTGTTTGGTTCTGTGTTTTAAACTGGTGGGCCGATGACACGTCATCTCCTAGGAAGCCACCGGGTTCACCTCACCGGTTCGGGTTCGGTGGCGTGAAGTACATTTACATCCTCCTTAGGTTTGACTCTGAAAGTCTTGGGGCCCTGAGTAGGACGCCCCCAAATGTGCCTCCGTGGCGTACGGATGTTTTGGAATTAGAGTGACAACACCACACCGCGAGAGGGACGCTCTGACTCTCCTTTACTTCTCCCCTCTGAAATCAGGAAGAAAATCTCTCACGTGAAAGGGGAGGGGGGCGGGCGGGAGGTGTAGGGATCACGACGAACTGAACTGAACTGCTTTCATGTCTCCTGAAATGTTCACGAATCATCTAAGTAGGATTGCTCATGACAAACAGAGGACATAGGTGTGGACGAGATAAGAATGTTTAAGGGGAACTTTCCCCCCAGTGCTTGTTTTCTGTAGGCCGACTTCAAGATTTTCCAGCATCTCTGGTCATCTCTGGGCTTACAGCTTGGCTAAGTGCCATGACAGGGTGAAATCTCAGCGAGTGTCTACATCATCGCCACATAAGATAAAATACTGAAACGTTCATGGCTCCACAAGTCTGAGGGTCTCCCTTCTTTGGACCTTTTACGGAGGAGAGACTGAGCATGTTCGGTTCCACGCCTAGCTAGATCTTGTGCTTTAGGGAAAGACTGTACTAGCTTGACTTCTACACAGTATTCCATGTTCACGCTGCTCACTGCGGTTGGCTTCCTTACTTTCACTGAAGGAAAAAAAAAAAAAAAAAGAAAGAAAAGAAAAAAGACAGTGTCCAAGGACGAAGCATTGTAAAGAAGGAACGTGTGTGGTCCTTCTTTAAGGACCTGAACCTGATGTCGCCATCCTCATGGGAGGAAGAGGACTTTTTTTTTTTTTTTTTTTTTTCCGGGGGGTGGGGGGGTGGGGGGGCGCGCGGGTGGAGGCAAATTAGGAAGTATGGAGATGAGGTTTGGGGGAAGGAGCGAGAGGTTTTAGTCCTAAAGGTAGTCATTTCTCAATGGGAAAGAAAGAAATCAAGGGAAAAGCTAAAAATGGGCACAGACGATTGGAAAAGGCGTGTGAAGAAAAGAGGCTTTCGAAAGGAATCAGATCTGTGGTCAGGACTGGATGAGGATGGATACAAAGACAGAAATGACTTTTCACATCAACATTGAAACCAGTGCCAAATTAAGATTTAGTTGCCTCTCTCTGTTCAAAGGACCAGGTTTGGGTTTAGGGTTTGGGTTTTTCTTCTATCGGTCTGCTCTGTCCATCATGAGAGATTAGATTAGATTAGGAAAGGATCTTTTCCTTTATCTTTAAGGAGAAAGAGAAAGAAAGAAAGAAAGAAAGAAAGAAAGAAAGAAAGAAAGAAAGAAAGAAAGAAAGAAAGAAAGAAAGAAAGGAAGGAAGGAAAAGAAAGGAAGGACGGAAGGACGGAAGGAAGGAAGGAAGGAAGGACGGAAGGAAGGAAAGAAGGAAGAAGAGAGAGAGAGAGAGAGAGAGAGAGAGAGAGAGAGAGAGAGAGAGAGAGAGAGAGAGAAAAGCTTATGTCTTTGTCAAAAGTCATCACTTATTTTCTAGGCTGCCTTTATCAGGTCTCGGAGGACTCACATCGACTTCGTCCTCTCGATAGTCAAAGAACCAGGTCTGGCTCAGAACTGAAAAAGAAGCTTCTCTCTCTGCCTAGCAAGTCTTTCCTTGGGATGCTGGTGACATGCCTAAGGAAGCACTGTTTCACGGTGACCTATCATCTGATGAAGTGCCTTACAATCTTTTGGATATTTTGGACACACTTGCCCCCAAATTGAAGGACCGATGAAGTCCTTTGGACTTAGAGATAGGATCCAGGAGGAGAGGGCCCTCCAAGTAGCTCAAAAAATGTGTTCTCTCTCCTGAGAAATGAGAGAGATGAAACTGACTAAGTTTCTTGGGGAGGTTCGATGACACGGGAAGCGTTGTCCAAAGAGGAAGGAACGACGTGAAGTCTTCTTTGGCTTGTGTCTGTACACCGATGTGTTCTAACGGTTCCAGAAATGATGGGATCTTTCTTCCCGGAAGTCTTCTCTGCCCTGGCATAAAGGGCTGTCTGTCGTCGTCAAAATGGAGGCTCACACGAAAGGGACTGTACCCAGTATCACGGAGATGTTCTAACCGACTTTCACGCCGAGGCGGCAACAACAGCCCGTTGAAAGATGGTGGGGGTGGCGGGGCACACGTGGGTGGAGCAAGTCCATTCTGTCCTTTCAGCATCCGGTCGGGGCTATGGCAGACGGGAGACGAGACGAGACGAGACGAGATGAGACGAGACGAGACGAGACGAGACGAGACGGCGGCCCAGCCGGTTGCTCCCTGGCCAACCTCCCCCCTGCCCCTCCCCTTGCATTCCTTCACCCGCCCATCCCACGGTGTCTTGAAGAGGAGTCCGATTGTCAATAGACGTGGGCAGGAAGATTTTCTACGGTCTACCGGCAACGGGAACGGCGACGTCTGACCTCTCGTGCTTGTAACCCTGGGGGGTGGGGGTGGGGGTGGGGGGGAACGTTTTTCTCTCTGGAAAGAAAACCTCCTCTCTCTGGATCCTCGGACCCCCAGCCACTGGACTTCATTCCACTGCCACTTATTTATTTATTTATTTTTGTGGGATGCGGGCCTCTCACTGTTGTGGCCTCTCCCGTGGCGGAGCACAGGCTCCGCGGCCATGGCTCACGGGCCCGGCCGCCACGCGGCGTGTGGGATCTTCCCGGACCGGGGCACGAACCCGTGTCCCCTGCATCGGCGGGCGGATCCTCAACCACTGCGCCACCGGGGAAGCCCTCCACTGCCACTTCGTAGGGGTCATCCAAACATTCTTGTGACCGTGGCTATGTTTTCCGTGTGGGTTGAGGTCTTCCCTCACCGCAAGCCTGATGTCCTCACCGTGGCACAGAGACTGTTAAAGAAACGAAATGTGCTTGCCGCCTGGGGTCTGCCTTCCACAGGCTTCCGGGTGATCAGATCGAGGCACCCCTTTCACTGGGCAAATCCTACAATTCTTCACAGAAGCTCTTGAAAACTTTTTTGGAACCGGCACTCGTCCAGTCACGCTCAATCATCAGGCAGGGCCGGCAGAACCGATGGAAAAACTGGACTCCAAGAAGAGCAAGAATGACTTCCATGGGGTTGAGTGACCTGAGGAGGAGGAGGAGGAGGAGGAGGAGGAGGAGGAGGAGGAGGAGGAGGAGGATGTGTATGACTACTTGTGTAAAATGGGACTGACTGGGGAAGCGGGGGATACTTAGGGGGTTGGGTGGGATGAACATATACACATTACTGTACATAAAATAGGGAATCAACAAGCATCTCCTACTATAGAGCACAGGATACTCTACTCAATACTTTGTAATAACCTATGAGAGAAAAGAATCTGAAAAAGAATCTTTTCAAAATTATTTATTTATTTATTTATTCATCCATTCATTCATTTATTTATATTGCGGTATGCGGGTCTCTCACTGTTGTGGCCTCTCCCGTTGTGGAGCACAGGCTCCGGACGCACAGGCTCACGGGCCTAGCTGCTCCGCGGCATGTGGGATTTTCCCGGACCGGGGCACGAACCCGTGTCCCCTGCATCGGCAGGCGGACTCTCAACCACTGCGCCACCGGGGAAGCCGCTAAAATATATATGTGTAGATATAGATAGATAGATAGATAGATAGATAGATAGATAGATAGATAGAGATTTATAAAAATCTCTGTCTCTCTGTCTCCGTCTCCGTGTCTCTCTCTCCCTCTCTCTCTCTCTCTCTCTCTCTCTCTCTCTCTCTCTCTCTCTCTACATATATATATATATATATATATATACATACATACATACATATATATATATATATATATATATATATATATGAGAGAGGGAGGGAGGGAGAGAGAGAGAGAACTGAATCACTGTGCCGTATACCTGAAACTAACACGACATTGTAAATGAATTATATTTCAAATATTTTTAAAAAAAATCTGGAAAAAAAAAAAAGAGAGGGAGTGGGATTAGGACTGATGGTTAAATCTTTTGTTTTCCACATACAAGGGAAACAGAAACAAACAAGGAAAACCCAAGTTTCTTTTTTTATTTTTAAAGATGGATATCCATTTGGTAACTTATACCTCTGTCAGCAGGATGGAATCACTGATCTTTTTCTCCTTACCTTCCTTAATTCAGAAACTCTCAGTGAGGCTTCTTATTTCCTTGGCGATACAGCTATTTGCATACGTTACCTGGAGGCCAAAATTATGTTTCCATGAGACAGGGATACACACTTCTGGATATGAAATTCTGGTGCTACTCGTTTCCCTTAGGGTGTTGTTCTTAACCTGAAAACGGGACTGCATCCCGAAGTTTTGTGAGTTCCCTTCAATCTCTGGCTACGACTCTCTCCATGAATGTTGGCCATTTTCTCCCACCCTTTTGGCTTGGCATCACTGAGGCCTAAAACGGCCTTTTGCCTGAAGCCCTGCAGACGGAAGCTAGAGAACTTGATGAAAACCTTAGAGAAACGGCCACAACGGCTCCTATGGAAAGAATCCTCGTGCCTGTTTCTGTGAGAGCCACTCCGAAATTTGAACCAAACACCCGACGACATCATCAGAGGTATTTCAAACTTCTAAAGTTACTTCGACCCTGACATCTAGAAATCTCCTTCACACACACACACACACACACACACACACACACACACACACACACACACGAGTCACCAGCTCAGCTTTAATATGTTCCAAGGAACTTTCAGAGGAGGGAACTGTTGAGCTCCCAGAGTAGGCCGCCCCAAAATGTGCCTCCATGCTCTATTGATTATTTTGAATTCAAGTGACAAGAACCGGCCAGCACAAGAGGGACACACTGGCCCTCCTTTCTGTCCTCCTGCGGAGGAAGATCTCAAGTGAAGACATCTGCTTCCACACATGTCCATGATTCTCAAATGGTGTAGTGGGGTTTCCAGGGTCAGGAAAAGGAGGGGACACCTTTTGCCTGGAGAAAAGGCCTGTTTCTCACACGTCCTCCTCCCGTCACCTCCTCTCTCCCTCCTTCCCTCCCTGCAGTTTGGAGGGGGCAGCCTGAGGGTGGCGAAATTGGGGAAAGAAAAGAGAAAAAGCCATTCATTAAAGAGAAGCTCGAGGCAAAGTCAAAGGCTCCGACCTGACCGGAGAGCTTTCTGCATTTGAATCGAGCGATTGAACGAGGCCCTGCGGAATGAATCGTCCGGACCTCCCCTCCCCCGCTCCTGGCAAAGGTCAGTCCAAGGGGACTTAGGAAGGAGCTCTGGAGAAGGAACGGGGGTGGGGGTGGGGGTGGGGGCGGGACCAACAGACAATAGCCGCTGCCTGCCTGCCTGCCTGCCTGCCTGCCTGCCTGCCTGCCTGCCTGCCGGGTTGAGGCCTGAGGGCTGAGGGCCACGCCGCCTCCTGTAACACAATCCCTTCCAGGAAACTGCTGTGATGACTATGTGGCAGTGAATCATCAAATCCGAACTCTCTTGGCCTATTTCTGCAAAAGGCCCGAGTCTCAGCTATGACAGATTCTCTGGATTTCTTCGCACATGGACTGACCCGCACCCTCCCATTCTGTCAGATCCTCCTTTGTACACACACCTCCACTGGAAGGGCTCTTTGGCCTCGTCCAGAAAAAGAACAAGCAAAAACAAACACACAAACAGACTGAAATGATGTGTCGGTATTTATTGGAAAGAAACACGCTCCTCTCACATACTTGAGGGCAGGAAGCGGAAGGCAGGTTCTCGGCCGGAGGGGGACGGGAAACCTGAACCGACGTCGGTCAGCGGGCCGCCCCCCCCACCCCCCTTCTCTCCCACGTCACGTGGGCGTCCCTGCCCTGCTGTTGATATTTCACTTGGGAAACTTCTGTAGGCCGGCCGAGATGCCAGCTTGCTGTCCTGCTGCTTCATGTCCATCTATCTCTGTCAGCCATGCCCAAAAGGCACGTGAAATCATGGAGAGCAAATAGCACACCCAGAGCTCTCTCTCTCTCTCTCTCTCTCTCTCTCTCTCTCTCTCTCTCTCTCTCCCCCCCCCCCCGTGTGTGTGTGTGTGTGTGTGTGTGTGTGTGTGTGTGTGTGCGCGTGTGTGTGTGTTTGGATTTCCCAGGAACCTATGAGGGAGCAAAGGGAGGGCTGGGTGAAGGAATCCTGGGTGCCTGTCATCGCACACCCTGCAGAGCACCATTTATTTCCATCTCCATATCTGAAAGACACTTAGTCCTCATTTCAGCAACTTGATGGTGATTCCCCTTCTAAATACATGACAAAACCTATGAAGTACTGGACTCATTGAATCTGTAGCTGCTAACAGGGTCCAGGGAGTTTTCAATCAATGGCAGGAAAAGAAATGATCCTGAACATAAAACTGCCAAGAATTCCTATGGATGGAGTTATCGTGGACCGACCACTGGTGAGACGTGCCATGGGGGCTCGCGTTGGACAGACTGGAATGGGATAGGTAGAGCCAGTCATCCCATGTTTTACCTCGAGCTGCAGAAGCAGAGAATATCATCTAAAAGCCTACCTTCATGGTATCTCAGTGCTCAGGGCTCTTCCTTCTCAGGGATCTTGTGTTCTGTAGGGATAATTCACGTGCTGGGGCAGTAGGTTCCCAGTATCATCTTGTGAAATGGATTAAATGATGTCTTCCTTTTGAAAAGATAAAGACTATTTGGAAAAGTTATTAACAGTGAACGCGTGACGTTATCCTCTCTGATCTATAAAGTAGAGTTGACCGTTGAACCACCAACATGGAGGGTTACGGCTGCCGACCCCGACCCCACGCGCTGTGAGCGTCCATGGATAACTTCACACTCAGGGCCCTGTATCTGCGCTTCCACCTCCGGGGACTCAGCAACCGACCACAGATCCTGCAGTGCCATAGTGCACACCTATGGAAAATATCCACCTATGAGTCACACGCACACGCACACACACACACACCCACACACACACCCACACCCCCACACACCCACACACATCACCCCCACCGCCCCCCCACAGACACACACTTCACAGTGCTGTTGGGCAACGGCCCTAGCACAACCTGAGAGCCTTCGTGGTATTCGGACTCCATTACCTTTGGTGTGTGTGTGTGTGTGTGTGTGTGTGTGTGTGTGTGTGTGTTCGTGTGTTCTTTTACCTTTAGTTTTGAGGACAGAGGTAGGGCCGAAAAGAGGTGAGCAAAGCCTTCCCCTGGAACCTGAGGAGGTGTTTAAGGGTTCTGGTTGGCAGATCACCAGTGTGCTGAGTGCCAGGTCCTGGGGACAGAGCTTCTCGAAAGAAAGAATGTGCTTCTTTGTGTCTTGGTGACCTGCCGACCGACCGACCGACCGACCGACCCTGGTGGGATGTGGAGCCCATCCGTGGGAAGGGCCCTTCTCGCCTGGGTCTCGGGAGGATCCTGGGTGCAGAAAGCTCCGCCCTCTACCTTGTATTTTGCCCGTGGAGTGGAGTTGGACGGTGTTTCTAAAGACTCACGCCGGGATACCAGGTTCTGCCGATTCCGGGACCGAAATAGGTCCTGCTCCATCCCCTCTCTCCCTCTCCCCTCTACTGCCTTCGTTCAGGCTCGCACCTCACCGGTCTCTGTCCTGGCTGGGCCTCTGACGACCCTGCCGGCCTCTACCCTGGCCCCTGCTCCCTTGGTTTCCGTGCCGCGTAGAGAGCCATGGTCCTCAAAAGGCAACTGGTCACCTTCTCCCTTTTGTGGAGTCAGTCCTGGCATGGCTCCTCCTGGCCTGGACGTTAACATCACGTGCAACGACTGACAGACTGTGTCCTTCCTCCCGGCCTGATCTTCTACAGGCTCCCCGCCGAAAAGGGGGTAAAAGTCCGCGTGTCTTCCCAAAGTTGAAGATTGGACACGCCTGCCTGGCCGATCGATTCCTAGCTCCGCCACTTGGGAAACCTACTGGATCTTCTGTCGAGACCGCAGAGACATCTTCCTTCGCGGTGCGGTCGTCGGCAGCGGTTCTCTAAGCCGGCCCCGACCGTGTCGGAAAGATGTGTCCCTCCGCCTGTCGAGGACCCGACGAGAGTCAGATACCTTAAGCTCGGTGACTTCCCTGCTGTCTCCCTTTCTGTGGCACAAGCCCATATCCCTGGGTGAGCCCTGTCTTCGCGTGGGCGTGACTTGGCACCACGGTCCGGAGGTCGTGGTGGAAGATCGTGTGCCCACGAAGAAGAGATCCTTGCTCCCGGGGGGGGGGGGGGGGGGGCGGGGGACGTGGACTCTGGGCATCTAGCGTCCATCTTCTCCACGTTCTTCTGAACCCTGCTCTCCCTCTTTCCGCCCCACAGCTCGCCTGATGGTTCGTGGGGAGATGACATCCCAGCCGGCGAGAGCCAAATGATCTTCCCAACGCACGAGAAAAGGAGAGGCGCGGGCCCGGATCCGTCTTAATTTTCTATGCCTAAGAATTTCTAAGAGTTCTCATCCTCCTTTGGCATCGCCCGCGCCCCCCACCCACCCACCCCCCCCTCACCCACCCCCACTCACACACACACCCCCCCCCCCCCCACACACACACACACTCCGCACCCCCGCCAGAGTATAGTTGCTTTTTCAGATTGCCTCTCTTTGCTCAGATCCAACAGAAGAGATGTTAGGTTCGGACGCTTCTCTGGGTCTTTCTTTGTTTTCTTAGGAGGGCTCCCCGTGTCGCATGAAACTCAGAAGAAATACATGCGTAAGCTTCTCTCCTTGTGAGTCTGTTATAACACGTGGAAGATCATTTAAAGATCCGGAGGAGGCAAACTAGGATTCACGCACCCAAAGTGGAGCCGGGTGGCCGGTGGGAACGGGGTTCCAGGTGCCTTCCTGTTTGGGGGAGGGGGAGATCTCCCCCTCTACCCCTCTTGAGTTCCTGTGGCTGGACTCATTCTAAAATGGGCCCGATGGGCTTCCCTGGTGGCAAAGTGGTCGAGAGTCCGCCTGCCGATGCAGGGGACACAGGTTTGTGCCCCGGTCCGGGAGGATCCCACGTGCCGTGGAGCAGCTAGGCCCGTGAGCCGTGGCCGCTGAGCCTGCGTGTCCGGAGCCTGTGCTCCGCGACGGGAGAGGCCACAAGAGTGAGAGGCCCGTGTAATGCAAAAAAATAAAAATAAAAATAAAGTAACATGGGCCCAAGGCGCGGAGAGACGAAGGTGTGTGGGGGGAGCGGGGTGACCTTTCCTTTCATTCGAGGGCTGAGAAGTGGCTGAAGCGGGCGGCGTCTCTCCTGCTCAGACCGAGGAACGAACGGTACATGGGTGAGACAGACAGGGAACCGGACCGAGAGACTTAGGTTTTGGGGTGTGCCGTGAGCGAACGAGCGAGCGAAGGAAGAAGCTAAACAGAGCTCGGGTTTGCGGTGGTCCGCAGTGTTTGTCTCCGAAGGTTTCTCGGGCCCGAATGCCCTAATTTGCCGATCGCGGCGGCGGCCTCCTACCTCCGGAGGCAGGGAGTGCACCTTTCAGCCGAGAGATGGATGTCTCGCTTTCAGGGAGACACAGAGGAGAATCCCAGTGTCCCTCGGACAAACGTGGCTGCTTCTGGAGTCCCCCTTCGCTCAAAATCGTCAATGTGCCACGGAGGCCCGTTTTGGGGTGGCCGATCCTGGGCCCAACACCCTTCTCACGGAGAACAGGAATGGTCAGAATGGACGGTATCAAAGTCCAGGGCGCCACCAGCCTGTTTCAAAGACCTATCTGCCAGCAGCAGCTGTTAGCTGTAACCTCGTACTTTCCGAGTCCCCTCCACATACCCCCCCCCCGCCCCACCGCCGCCGCCGCCCCCGCCGCCACTTTGCCATCTTGGCCAATCCCAACGGATCCTCGCTTCACGAGCACCCTTACTGCTTGCCAGCTTCAGGGTGAACAGATCAGGTCGGCCGGCGGGGTGGTGGTGGTGGTGGTGGTGGTGGTGGTGGTGGATCACGGTGGATGAATAGGAGGAGCGGAGAGGACGTGTAAGGCAGGGAATCTCTCCAAAGGTGGGCTCTTGGTGGGACGGAAACAAACGTTTTCTGTTTTCTTTTCTTTTCTTTTCTTTTTTTCTTTTTTTTTTTTTTTTTTTGTGGTACGCGGGCCTCTCACTGTCGTGGCCTCTCCCGTTGCGGAGCACAGGCTCCGGATGCGCAGGCTCAGTGGCCGTGGCTCATGGGCCTAGCCGCTCCGCGACATGTGGGGTCTTCCCGGACCGGGGCACGAACCCGTGGCCCCTGCATTGGCAGGCGGATTCTCAACCACTGCACCACCGGGGAAGCCCGGAAACAAACGTTTTGAATAGGGCACTGCCTGAGATTGGGTGAATCGGAGGGACCTCTACGGGGCCCCCCCCACCCCCTCCCCACCATGAAAGGGCCCCACACAAGCCTGCCCTTTTTACCCCAGTTGAAAACCCTCTCTAAAACCAGAAGGCCAAAAGAAGAATGACCGTGAGAGATCTGACCGGCCATCGCTTGGGACAACAGTGAGGCCAGTGAACCCAGTGAAAAGTGGACAGAGGGGCCTAGGTCCCTTGGCTCGACCCCTTCGCTGAGAAGCCAAAGCCTTTTACACGGGGATGAGCTTTTGCACACTTAGGTTTCTTCGGCCGGTGCAACGTTCACGAAACACGCCAAAGGAAGATGATCGAACGATGGACGTGTTTGTTGTCTGCCTGAGCCCACACGATACGAAATAGAAACTGGGGGAGGGTGTGTGTGCTGATGTTCGGGGTCTGGTGGGAGAAATCCTGGAGGGTTTTTGCCCTTAGGGTGCCTTGGTCTGGGGTTGACTTGTGTGCACTGAGAAAGAGGGCCGTTATTGAAGGCGCTGTGCAGATTTTGGACACCCTGATCCATGGAACCCTGAAGTTTGGGAACCTAGAAATCTTTTGGTCTGCATTTGAGTTGGAAATCATCTCCTCGACAGAAAGAAGTACATAGAAGGAGGAGGAGGAGGAGGAAGAGGGGGAGGGGGAGGGGGAGGGGGAGGGGAAATGGAATTGCATGAGCAGATCAGCCCTGGGGGCCTGAGTCTCAGACACACACAGACACACACACAGACACACAGACACAGACACAGACACACACACACACACACACACACACACACACACACACACACACACACACACACGAGGCTCGCGGGAGTAAAAGAAGATGAACTTTTCCTCTGTGGACACCCACCCACGACTATACCTAGTTGTCCCAAGACGAGAAGCTCAGCTGTACATTGAACCCTTATCTGTTCCTGTGCTTTCTTGCCGAACATTCTCATGCGCTTCTTTCCCCTCGTGGAAGCACTTGGTATTCCCCACAGGTAGCCACCGTGGAACCAGCTGCTGATGATCCAAGAATTTGGAGGATTTCTGGAAATGATCAGTGATCCCGAGACAAACTCTCCCTTTCGTGATCCAAGCAACTCGGGGGGTGGGGGGGGTGGGGCTGCCTCTCACCCCCACCCCACCCACCGCCTTCTCCCTTGTGTACAAGCTATCTCTTTTAATTAAAAAAAAAAAAAAAAAAAAAAAAAAAAAAAAAAAAGTTTTGCCGTGCTAGCCTTAGAAGCCTTGTGGAAACGACCTTCATTTTTCTGGTACTGCTGTGCCAGAATCTGGAAAGGGCCTGGTAACAGGTACTGTATGTCTGTAGCTCCCTTCTAGAGCTGGCCTGTTTCTGCGTAGGGATCCGAGTGCCGCAATGAACTTGTGAGAGAGCTCTCTTGAATGGCTTAGAAGGGAGCACTCCGGAATTCAGTCCACTAGAAAGGGAAGGGACCCAAAGGTTTTAGGCAAGTTCAGGTGGTGATCTAGGCTGAACCCTTCAGCCGAGAATAGCCAAGGTCAAGGTATGGGTTTTATGAAACTAGGCATGTCTTTAGCGTGATCAGCGTTCGAGGTCATCCTTTCCTTCTATCTACGTCGACCCCAAATCCAGTAAGTTCACGGGAGTGAACCAGATTCGTCGGCAAGAAAAAGAACTTGGGGATGATGGCTGACATCATCGTCTGAAGTCTCAGGAAGTGTTCACGGGCCATCTCGTCGTCATGGGATCTCGAACAAGTGATGTCGATAGCTCTAGGTGCAGGAACTCCTTAAGAAGCGTTATGTTTTGTGGTATGTCTACTTAAAAACAGTCTCGCCCAGACCTTTTGGGTCACTTTAGAAACTTCAGAGTTGGCATAAGTGGAATGATGGGGAATTCGTGGAATGTCTGGATCCTTTCCAAAGATAACCTATGGAAACGTTCGTTCATGGCTCGACAAGTCTCAGTGGACCTACTTCTGTCTCCTTATTACAGAAAGACTAAAGATGTTTCGATGTATGAGTCCACACCTCTGGCATCACTCTGGGGAAAAGAAAACATTTTTAAAAAGTGACACTGTGTGAAAATGTATGCTGGTGAAATGGAATCATCCCTTTGCCAGTCCAGAATCACTGGTGTCACAGACGCCGTTCACCCTGGCTTCCTAGTTCCTGTTCATGACCGATTCAGGTTTCTGAGGGTTCCGAATTCTGATTGTCCTTTTCTTGTTTTCTTCTCCATTCGTGTCTCAAAGAACTTTACGTTCCAAAAATATTTTTTAACCTACCAAATCATAGATTGTCCGTTTGTCACAAAAACTTTTAGGTTGAGAGATCTTTTCTTTCTTCCTTCCTTCCTTCCTTTCTTCCTTCCTTCCTTCCTTCCTTCCTTCCTTCCTTCCTTCCTTCCTTCCTTCCTTCCTTCCTTCCTTCCTTCCTTCGTCCCTCCCTCCCTCCCTCCCTCTCCTCTCCTCTCCTCTTGTCTCCTCTCCTCTCCTCTCCTTCCTCTCTCTCTCTCTCTCTCTCTCTCTCTCTTCTTTCTTTCTTTCTTTCTTTCTTTCTTTCTTTCTTTCTTTCTTTCTTTCTTTCTTTCTTTCTTTCTTTCTTTCTTTCTTTCTTTCTTTCTTTCTTTCTTTCTTTCTTTCTTTCTTTCTTTCTTTCTTTCTTTTTCTTTCTTTCTTTCTATCCCCCAAGTCTGTGCGTTGTGTTTCTTTCACTTTGTTCTGTTCCTAGGTACTAGGGATTTCTTTTAAATTCCATTAGCTTAAATAAGGGGCTTTGCATTTTTTGGCGAAAGCACCAGAAATGTATTTTCTCATTGAGTGTCGGAATGTTGTTTGCCGTGGATGAGGCAGGCTCTCCTTCTGCCAGATGACTGACGATTGGATGGAGGACAAGAGTACACGTGAGTAGGATCACGAACACTTACTGACGTTTCAGAGGACCTTAAATGAAAAACAGAGAAGCCTAGCCTCCCCCCTCCCCGCCCTGTAAAATTCGTCTGAAGTGGAGAGAAGACCTTGTTAAAAAATCATTTTGCTTTTCGTTCGATCCACATGGTGCGTGGATTTCCTAGCAGAAACTTAAGCGAGGTGTGTGTTCATCATTCAGCAGAATTCTAATTCTCTAGTTCTAAGGAAAACTACTCCAACGCTTGAGGAAGTCACCTTCCCGTGCAATCCTTAGGGAAAGCTCCCACCAAATTTAAGGATAGGAAATTTGGTTTGTAAACAAACGAGAGTCTTCATTTGGCGACCTTTGGTAGAAGTGGGGTGGGGGGGTTGTCTCACTTTCCATGGTTCCACTGTGCACACATGTCAATGACTAGGTGAAATCGCACCAAGAGCCTAACTACGTGTTTCAAATGTCAGTTTCCGCGATGGATGAACGGTAGCTGCGTCAAGTTCAAAGTCTGCTGCTTCCCGTTCGGTCTGCAGTGACTCCACCGATAACAAACGTGCGTGCCCCGTGTCCGGGGACCGATCCTCTTTCAGAGCCTGTCGGTGATTGCCTGGCGTGTATGTGTCTGTTTCCCAGGTCACACGCAGTGTGTCGTTGTGTTGCCCCCCGCCCCGGTCTGGTCTCCCCCGTCCATGGAAAATAAAAAGAAAGAATTGCCCGGGAACGACGAAAGTGCGGCTAAGAAACCCAAAATGATGACGCTGGGAGTCATCACTTGGATGGGGTTAGGAGACACCTGGGCATGCCTAGGACAACGCTGCCACCGTGTGAGAGACCAGCGCAAGGAGAGCTGAAGAAAACAAAGAAAAAAAAGGAGGAGGAGGAAGGGGAGGAGGAGGAGGAGGAGGAGGAGGAGGAGGAGGAGGAGGAGGAGGAGGAGGAGGAAGAGGGTGGGGGGCGGGCGGGGGTGCGGGTGGGGGGAGGACAGGCTGAAGATGTCTCCAGGCGATGACGTTGGTGAAACCGTTCCCATTCAGAAAAGCACTTCCAGAGAAGAGAGTTCAGGACCCAGAGGGCACAAAGGGTTATCGTGTTGGAGGCTGATCTTCAGTTAGGGGAATAACAAGCAAACACACAAAACCTAGGACTGCTTATCCAGATGTAGAAAAGATACCACGCCAAGAAGGCAGGCAGGAGAGCAATGTTGAAGATTGCTGTTCCTAGGACCTTCCAAAATGAATCGGAGGCTTTCATGGCATGCTTTCTGTGACGGTCCACCACTCAATAAATCGTACTTTGGCTCTCTTTTTATTTCTCTACCTTTTAAATGGTGAGCGAGTAAGAGAGTTTTAAAATGTTTTGATAGGATTTTTTTTTTTTTTTTTTTTTTTTTTTGTGGTACGCGGGCCTCTCACTGTTGTGGCCTCTCCCATTGCGGAGCACAGGCTCCGGACGCGCAGGCCCAGCGGCCATGGCTCACGGGCCCAGCCGCTCCGCGGCATGTGGGATCTTCCCGGACCAGGGCACGAACCCGTGTCCCCTGCATCGGCAGGCGGACTCTCAACCACTGCGCCACCAGGGAAGCCCCCTGATAGGATTTTTGAATGTCGTGGGAGAACGGTATTTTCCCCCCGTGGATGAACAAGATTGCTTTTTCGAGCTTCACCTTTCACGGTCATTTTAGGGTCCTGAACTGCCCTGCCAAGTGAGCCCTGTGTGTCGCTGTGTCCCTTCAGAAGGGTTGGTGCTTGATGACATCATGATATCGAAATCTTGATGGTTGACTTACAGGACCACTGTTGGGAGTTTGTTTGTCGTCTTAATCTTCCTTACCTACTGCACTCACGTGACTGTCCACTCTTTGTCTCACTTCTCTCTCCGCACCCCCACCCCCCACCCGGTCCTTCTCTCATAGATATAGACGTACGGGCACAGAGAGCGCTAACAGTGCGTCCGTACCTATCTCTCCATCGTTACAGGTGTTGGTACAGATAGACATGTACATGTCGTCTTTACCCCCTCCGTGGGCACTTAGTGGAGTTGCTGGGTCGCATGGTAGTTTTCTGTGCAGTGTTTTGAGGGACTTCCTTTCTGTTTTCCATACTGCTGTCTTTTGTCGGAGAGCCGTTCTCTCACCCGCCGGGTGACATCTCTGAGTCCTCCCTCCGGCGTGCCACGGTGGTGGTGGTCTCTCTCAGCTTGAAAAATACGTGTTGGATCGGGAGGAAGGAGGCACTTTTTCTGCTTGTACGAACTTGCTGTCGCAACTCCAGATCCTGTGCCTGTCCGAATATCTTCGTCCAGAGAGATGCGTGTGTGCGCTTTTTTCGTTGCCCCGTTGAATTCTTTCACTAAAAGAGGTTTTCTGTTTTATTTCTGTTTGTTTTGTTGTTGTGTTTTGTTTGTTTGGTTTTTACTAAGAAAGTTGTGTTCTTTCTTTCTTTCTTTTTTCTTTTTTTCTTTTTTTCTCTTCTTCTTTTTTTTCTCTAATGAAAATGTTCTGTTCTGGCCTCCTGCCCACTTTTCTCACTGGGTCGCTTGTTTTCTGGAGGCTGAATTGTGTGAGGTCTTGGTCTGTTTTGGATAGGCTCCCCTGACGGGATGTGCTTGGGCTTGTCCTAGGCCTTTATACGTCCACGTCCACGTATACGTATGCCACAAGCGTACGTAATGTGTGTACGTATGCGATACGTGCACGCTTTTCTCTTTGTTTTAAAGGCCAGAGAAGTTCTACAGCTTGACTTCTTGGTTGGTATGGTTTGGTGTGGTCCTGGTGGGACTACGGTTCGCTGTCAGTACTCACCGCACTCCACACACACACGCACGCACGCACACGCACACACACGCTCACACACACTCGCACTCAGAGTGTTGCCTTGTGTCGACGTACCGGAACTCAGTTTCTTTAGTGGATGGCTATTGACTCCACCCTCGCCCCCTCCCCACCAGCCGCCCGCATTCCCCCAACCCCCGCCTCACCCGCCCCCACCCCCCCCACCCCCGCCCGGCCCGTGATGGATCGTGGTCAGTCCGTTATGAAATCCATGTTCTCGTGACCGCAAGTGCATTTTCCCCACCCTCGCAGCACCCATGTGTTGTCTTTGGACGAATTCCTGCGTTGTTCCCTGAGCGCTTGCCTGGTTTCGGTTTGCCAGTCCCCGACTTCCGTCCCTCTCTCTCTCCCTCCCTCCCTCCCTCCGTCCGTCCCTCCGTCCTTACATCCGTCCCTCCGTCCCTCCGTCCCTCCATCCGTCCCTCCCTCCTTCCCTCCCTCCCTCCCTCCCTCC
The DNA here is from genome assembly GCF_026419965.1 of Kogia breviceps. Lineage (NCBI taxonomy): Eukaryota > Metazoa > Chordata > Mammalia > Artiodactyla > Physeteridae > Kogia > Kogia breviceps. The sequence goes on from NW_026711695.1 coordinate 40,209, forward strand.
CTCCCTCCCTCCCTCCCTCCCTCCCTCCCCCCCGTCCGGGCAGCCGGGGATCTTGCTCGTGCCCCTCTGGGCAACCCGTGCCGGGCGCCCCGGGCCCCGCCGGCGTCTCCGCGGGATTTCCCCCCCGCCCAGGAATCGCGTTGGGGAGCGCGTCTCCTCCGAGACAGCCTCCCGGCGACATCTCCCCGGCTTCCCCCGCCCCCCACCCCCCCACCCCCGTCTGCTGCCCGGGTCGCACCGTGTCGTGTCGTGCCGACCGGGGAGCTAGCTCCGAGATGGACGACACGGGGCCGCCGCGCCAGACGCCCGCCGCCTCGTCCCGGGCTGAGCTCGGGCGTTTGGGCGGCCCGGCGCTGCCGCCGCGTCCTCGGTGGCCGGCCGGCGACAGGGATCCGGCCCGGGGACGTTGGAGCCGGTTGTCGGGAGCCACCTGGCGGCCGCTTTTATATTGTCCCTTGTCTCTGGAGCTTCGGCGACCTTCGTGAGGGCTGTGAGTCGGCCGCCGGGCCCGAGGCAGAGTTCCGGCAGCCAGGCGACGCTGGTGGCCACTGTCCCGGTGGCGCCCAGGCGTGGGCGCCTCCTGCTGTCGCTTGAGATTGGGCGTGCAGGTCTATGAGGGTGTGACCGTCGCCGCGCTCTCGAGCCGCTCTGGGGGACCGCCTGGCCCGGTCGACCAGCATCCGTCCGCTCCCCTCCGGCCGCGGGGACCGACCCGGCCACCCGACACGACCTGGGCCGGGCCGCCGCGGTGGGAAGGGAGAGGGTCTTCCGCGCCCTCCGGAGCGCCTGCGGATGGGCGGTCGGTCGGGCTTTCTCCTGGCTCACCCTTTGGAGCGTTCATTCCCCGACCCCCCCCACCCTCCCTTCCTCTCTTCCGCGGTCCCCACAGCGCCCCGCTCCGGAAGGTGGGGGACCGGCCCGGGCCCGTGCGTTTAGGTTAGGCCGGTGGCGGGCGCGACGGGCTCGGTGGCGGGCGCGCGTGGGGCCCCTCCCGGTGGTCGGATTCTTTCTCACCGATGTTTGGCCGAGTCGGACTCGGGAGGTGGGGACCGGCCTGGGCCGCGAGGGGTGACCCGGAGAGACCGGCCCGGGCCCGGGCCCGGGTGCGGTCCCTCCCTCGTGGGCTCTGGTCGCCTGGGAGGCGCCTCCCGGGGCAAAATGTTTCCAAGTGCCCCTGGGTCCGTGGACGTGGACGGACCGGGCCTTGCTCGCGCGGGTGGCCGGGGAGGGCGCACCCGGCCCTTCAGCGTGCCCACGGGGGGTCCTGGTCGGCGGACTTTGAGTTTTTTCTCACCCTCCCTCCCCCGCCCCCTCTCCTCCACCCGCCGCGAGTCCCGGCCGGGGTGGGGGTGGGGACCGGCCCGCCCGAGCCGTCCTGGGTGGCCCGGATAGGGCGGCCCGGGCCCGGGCGCGGTCCCCCGTGGGGCCCGCTCGTCGGAGACGGCCGAGTGAGATATTTCTTTTCCTTTCACCAAGTCTTGGCCCGGAGACTCGGAGGGACCGGTACCTGCCCGTGCGGGTGAACCGGGGAGGGCGACCCGGCTCGCGGCCCTCTCCCACGTTTGCCCGCCCCGCTTGGCCCGCCCCCCCCCCTCCCCCCCACCCCCCCCCCCACTCCCCCCAAGCTCCTCGGGTCGACCAGATGGCCCCGAGAGCTCCGGGGCTGGTGTGGATGGGGAAGTGTTGGGGACAGGCGGCCGGACCGAGGTCCCGGGGACCCCCCCTGCGACGCGTGCGTGGGCCCCGCTGCCGGGCGCCGTGATTTTTTTCGCCCGAAATGGGCCTTTTTTGCCACCAGATAGGTGCTGACACGGTCTTCTCTGGCGTCTGTCGCTGAGGACTTTGGGAGTCTGGACGCGCGCAGGGTTCTGGGCTTTGGATCGCCGTCTGGTGGCCGAGCCGACCCTCGCCACTTGAGCCGCCCGCCTGGGCCTGCGCGCCGGCTCTCGTGTGTGCGTCCGGCTGACCCGACCCGCGGTGCCGCCTCCGGTCTCTGGCTCACCCGAGGGCGGCGGGGCGGCGGGGCGTTGGGTCTTCTACCCCGTGTGACTCCCCTCCCCGCCGCAGGCACCCGGTGGTGGCTGAGACGACGACCCCACCCCGCAGGCTCCGTGCCACGTGTCAGGCGTTCTCCTCACTCGCGGGGTCGTCGGCCACTTTTGCCTGAGAGGAGAAAAAAAAGAAAAAAAGAAAGAGGGGGTTTGGGGTGCCGCCGGTGAGGCCGAAGCAGGCTCCTCTGGTGATGGTCCTCGCTGTGCGTGCCCCTCCCCTTCGGGGCCTGGTGGTCCCTGGCTCTCTGGCGTGACTGATCGATGTGGTGATGTCGCGCTCTCCTGGGCCGGGCCTTAAGGTCGCGCCAGACGAGGGACGGACGTTCTTGGCGAACGGGACCGCTCTTCTCGTTCTGTCCGCGGGCCTCCCCGCCTCTCTCCTCACGCTCTCCCGGCCTGTCGAGGGGTGTGGGGAAGGGCAGGGGTGGTGGTCCCCGGCCCTGACCTTCGGCCTCCCGCCCCCTGCCTCACGGCGTGGGTGGCGGGGCCGTGGTCCTCGGACGCAGCAGACGCTCTCGCTTCGCCTCCTCGGCGTGTTGCCCCCGTGGGCGGTCCTCCCCGCGTTGGTGGGGGGGTGCCGTCCCGCCGCTGCGCCGCGCGCCCCTGCCGGTGCGTGAGCGTGCCTCGTTCGATCCTCTGTGGTGCCCCTGGAGCGCTCCAGGTCGTCCCTCAGGTGCCCGAGGCCGAGCGGTGGTGTCGTTCCCTTCTCCCAGCGTGCTCCTCGGGGTCCCCGCCGCCGCGGTGGTGCGTCCCGTGAGTGGCTCTCTTGGGGGGGTCGAGACGGTAAGGGAGGCGTGCCTCTGTTTTCCCTCCCTCGGTTGGGGGAAACAGGGGCCGCCTCGTCGCGGTCGTCCTCCCACGGTGTTGCTGTGGCACGGGGGGACTGACTCGGGCCAGGCGAGCGTCCGCGTGTGCCCACCCTCCCCCCCCACGTGTGTGTGTGTTTGTGGCGGTCGGGGGGGAGGGGGTCGCACGCGGGCGTGGGTGGCGAGCGCGTTGGGCCGGGGCCTGTGAGAGAAGGGGGTCTTTCCGCCCCTCTCGGGCGTGCTCCCTCCTCTCGGGGCCCCCGATGGACGGGCCTGGGGGCGGCGGAGGTTGTGCCCCCGGCTGTGGCCGCGAACGCTCCTCTGGGCCTCGTGCTTACCCATACCGCAGACCCCTCTCCCAAACCCCGCCCAGTCGTGGACTTTGGCGGCTCGTGGAGCGCCTCCGTGGGCGGGCCCGAAGGGGAGACGATGGGTTGGGGGGACGACGCCCCCTCGGTGAGGAAACCTTCTCTAGCGATCCGAGAGGGAGCCTTGGGGTACCGGACCCCCCAGCCGCTGCCCCTCCCGCGCGTGCAGTGGCCACGGTGTTGGCGACTGCCAGAGCACGTGGGCGGAGCCCCTCGCCTCCGCGGCGGGAGGGTTCTCTGCGCCGGCCCCGCGGTGGGGCCGGGCGCCGCTCTTTGCCTACCGCGGCCCGCGCCTCCCCCCTCTGAGTCGGGGGAGGGTCCCGCCAAGGCCGGGCGTCCGGCGCGGGGCCGCGCGTGCGCGTGCGTGTGCGTGCGCGTGCGGTGACACACCCCCCTCTCGGTGGCGAGGCCGAGGGGGGCGGGCGGGGACGCCCGGGCGTCCCGACGACTCCCTAGTCCCGCAGCCGCGAGGAGCCCGTCGCGCCTGCCCTCGCCGCGAGTCGGCAGCCGGTGGCGGTGTTGCGGGCACGGTGCGGGCCGCCTCGCTCGGGGGCGTTCACCCGGGGCGCGGGCCCCGGGGGTCGGACTCGGACGACGGCGGATCTGGCGAGGACGGAGGGGTTTGAGCTCGGTTGGACGGACGGGGTCCCTCCGCGGTACGCGGGGGGACCGTCGCACGCGGGGCCTGGCGGCGGGGCCGGGTCGTGGGAGGCCCCGGGGTGGCTGGGGCCGGCCGGCGTCTCAGGCGTCGTGGGACCGCCCTCGTGTGTGTGGCGGTGGGACCCCGCGCTTGTTTTCCTGGTGGCCCGGTCGTGCCTCGGCACTTTCCCTCCCTGGGCGGGCGCCCCGCGCCCCTGCCCCGCGGCCCTCGCCGTGTGCGCGTGCCGCCCCCTCCCCGTCGCCGTCGACGCCGCCGCCGCCCCCTCCCCCGGCCCACCCCACCCCACCCCACCCGGCCGCACCGCGTCCCCCTTCCACCGTCTGGGACCGAGCCGTCCTCGCCCACGTGAGGGTGTCGCCCCCCCCCGCCACGGCCGCCTCGGCCGGCGGGCGGCGTCCCCGGGTGGAGAGCTCACGGTTCCCGAGGCGGAGAAGTCGGGCGCGGCAGCGGAGGGGTGTGTGTGTGTGTGTGGTGGGGGGCCCGCGAGGTGGGGCGGACCGGTGCGCGCGCGCGGGAAGAGTGTTGTCGCGGGCAGGCCGCGGCTCGTGGGTGTTTGGCGGGGGGAGGTCGCGAGCCCCGCGAGGGGGGACCCGTGGGGGGGCCGAGGAAAGGCCAGTCGGCGTCCTGGGTGCCGCGGGACCGCCCCTGCGCTGGAGGCCTCTGGCGGTGAGACCCCGTGTCGTGCCCCGGTGGCCGACTCGCGTCCGGGCCCTTAGGAACGGGCACCCCCGCGGCGGCGTGCGGCCGCGCCCCCTCCCGCCCACGGCTTCTGTGACGTCGTCGTCGCGTCTCCGCGACGGCGGGCGAGCCAGCCGCGCCCCGTCGGCCCTCTCTCCCTTCCGTCGCTCTGCCTCGTCCGTCGCGTCTGCCGACCCCCGGGCCGCGTCCCGGTGTGTTTCGCCTCCC
>NW_026711695.1:57500-70062 GCF_026419965.1 Kogia breviceps
ATCGGAGGTTCCAGAACCTGGGTCTCTTGGCAAGGGCGTATCATTTTCCAGATGGAAAGGACTATGCCAACGATGTTCTCAGAATGAATGGAGTGTGCAAAGAGGTAGAAAGAGAGGTTCCCGAACGGCGGTGGGGGGTGGGGGGGAAGGGCCAACCACCTCGTCTCTTCCTCCGCAGCGCTGGGTGGGGCTGGCAGACTCCCTTCTTCTCATGGCACTGATTTGATCTCCACAGCTCAGAAAACACGTGCAAACACTCAGAAGATACCCAAGCACAGTGTCCTTTACCTGGCTCCCAGTCGCTGGCTCTCGGCCTCTATCTGTCTCTGTCTCTTTCACTCGCTCTCTGTCTTTCTCTCTCTCCTTCTCTGGCTCTCCCAGCCCCCCACCCCTGCTCTTCCTCCCACTCTTTCTCTCTTTCCTGCCCCCCTCCTCTCTTTCTCTCTTTCTCTCTCCCTCCCTCCCTCCCTCCCTCCCTCCCTCCCTCCCTCCCTCCCTCTCCCTCCCCCTCCCTCCTCCCTCCTCCCTCCCTCCTCCCTCCTCCCTCCCTCCCCCCCCACCCCCACTCCTCCCTCCCTCCCTCCCTCCTCCCTCCTCCCTCCCTCCCCCCCCCCCCCTCTCTCTCTCTCTCTCTCTCTCTCTCTCTCTCTCTCTCTCTCTCTCTCGTCTCTCTCCCCCTGCCCGCCTTCCTCCCCTCCCTTTCTCCCTTCCTCTCTTTCTCTCTCCCTCTCCCTCACCCATCCCCACTCCCCCCCCCCATCCCCGGTCGGTCATGTGGCATCCTCATTTTCCACGAGAAGTCAGGAAGCCGGAAGCGATGTTGGACTGATGTTCGCATGCTACGGAATCCCCCTTCCCCGGGGATAGCTGCGCTGCTGAAGGGGATAGCCGCGTTGCCTCTGGCGGGCCGTGGCGGGTGGCGATGGTGTCTTTTCTTCTGTATGGATAGAAATGATTTGAAGAGGAGGCAGGATGGGCCTAGGTCCACTGACTCACACCAAGGCCCTTTGGGAGCTTTTCAGTGAATCGGGACGGAACATTGCTCTCCGTGCGGGGAGGGAACCGGGATGGGGCACCCCGAGATGGACCGCTTTGGCACACACGTGAGTTGGAATTTCAGGCGCTTCGGACGCGACGGGTGGGCTACCGGGACGCTCTGCCGCTCTGCCTCCCCGCCTCTCCCTCCCTCTTCTTCCTGACCTGAAAGGAGGACCAAAATCTTCCTCCTCCAGAAGCTCAAGCTCAAGCTCAAGCTCAAGCTCAGAGCCCGCCGTTTCGTTTCGAGTCAGTGAATTCTGGCTTGGGCTTCTCCTGCGTGTGTGTGTGCGTGTGTGTGTGTGGTGGTGGTGGTGGTGGTGGGGGGGGGGGCACAGTGCACGCGTCCCCCGGCCGTGGGTTGCTCTCTTCTCGAGCTGTCTCTTGGGGACAGGAACTTCTCAGGCGACAACTCAGAAGGATCGTGGAGGGAACATCGTTTTTCCTCCCTCTCCCACGACTGATCGATGCGGACGTACACACGGGAATCTCGCGCCCCCCTTCCCCGCCCCAACTGAGAGGAGTCACCGGTACGTGGACATCCTTGCGGTCACAGACGCTCTCCGTGGCTCTTCTATGTGGCCGGGCTCCCTGGCCTTCCTTCACCGCCCCCGCCCACCCCCCGATGAAGTTGCATCATCGTTCGTAGTGTCAATGCTGTGAGGAGATAAGCTTTTCGAAATAAAATTCTCCCCGCCTTTCCTTCCCAAGGGCACCGTGAACACCTACCTACCTACTCTCGTGTGCAGTGCTTATGGACCCAGCTGGAGCAGAGGACCCTCTCCGACACACCCACGGACTCACTTGCTCCGAGTCGTCGGGGAGAGGGTGTTTGGTTCTGTGTTTTAAACTGGTGGGCCGATGACACGTCATCTCCTAGGAAGCCACCGGGTTCACCTCACCGGTTCGGGTTCGGTGGCGTGAAGTACATTTACATCCTCCTTAGGTTTGACTCTGAAAGTCTTGGGGCCCTGAGTAGGACGCCCCCAAATGTGCCTCCGTGGCGTACGGATGTTTTGGAATTAGAGTGACAACACCACACCGCGAGAGGGACGCTCTGACTCTCCTTTACTTCTCCCCTCTGAAATCAGGAAGAAAATCTCTCACGTGAAAGGGGAGGGGGGCGGGCGGGAGGTGTAGGGATCACGACGAACTGAACTGAACTGCTTTCATGTCTCCTGAAATGTTCACGAATCATCTAAGTAGGATTGCTCATGACAAACAGAGGACATAGGTGTGGACGAGATAAGAATGTTTAAGGGGAACTTTCCCCCCAGTGCTTGTTTTCTGTAGGCCGACTTCAAGATTTTCCAGCATCTCTGGTCATCTCTGGGCTTACAGCTTGGCTAAGTGCCATGACAGGGTGAAATCTCAGCGAGTGTCTACATCATCGCCACATAAGATAAAATACTGAAACGTTCATGGCTCCACAAGTCTGAGGGTCTCCCTTCTTTGGACCTTTTACGGAGGAGAGACTGAGCATGTTCGGTTCCACGCCTAGCTAGATCTTGTGCTTTAGGGAAAGACTGTACTAGGTAGGAGCCTTGACTTCTACACAGTATTCCATGTTCACGCTGCTCACTGCGGTTGGCTTCCTTACTTTCACTGAAGGAAAAAAAAAAAAAAAAAAGAAAGAAAAGAAAAAAGACAGTGTCCAAGGACGAAGCATTGTAAAGAAGGAACGTGTGTGGTCCTTCTTTAAGGACCTGAACCTGATGTCGCCATCCTCATGGGAGGAAGAGGACTTTTTTTTTTTTTTTTTTTTTTTCCGGGGGGTGGGGGGGTGGGGGGGCGCGCGGGTGGAGGCAAATTAGGAAGTATGGAGATGAGGTTTGGGGGAAGGAGCGAGAGGTTTTAGTCCTAAAGGTAGTCATTTCTCAATGGGAAAGAAAGAAATCAAGGGAAAAGCTAAAAATGGGCACAGACGATTGGAAAAGGCGTGTGAAGAAAAGAGGCTTTCGAAAGGAATCAGATCTGTGGTCAGGACTGGATGAGGATGGATACAAAGACAGAAATGACTTTTCACATCAACATTGAAACCAGTGCCAAATTAAGATTTAGTTGCCTCTCTCTGTTCAAAGGACCAGGTTTGGGTTTAGGGTTTGGGTTTTTCTTCTATCGGTCTGCTCTGTCCATCATGAGAGATTAGATTAGATTAGGAAAGGATCTTTTCCTTTATCTTTAAGGAGGGAAAGAAAGAAAGAAAGAAAGAAAGAAAGAAAGAAAGAAAGAAAGAAAGAAAGAAAGAAAGAAAGAAAGAAAGAAAGAAAGAAAGAAAGAAAGGAAGGAAGGAAAAGAAAGGAAGGACGGAAGGACGGAAGGAAGGAAGGAAGGAAGGACGGAAGGAAGGAAAGAAGGAAGAAGAGAGAGAGAGAGAGAGAGAGAGAGAGAGAGAGAGAGAGAGAGAGAGAGAGAGAGAGAGAGAAAAGCTTATGTCTTTGTCAAAAGTCATCACTTATTTTCTAGGCTGCCTTTATCAGGTCTCGGAGGACTCACATCGACTTCGTCCTCTCGATAGTCAAAGAACCAGGTCTGGCTCAGAACTGAAAAAGAAGCTTCTCTCTCTGCCTAGCAAGTCTTTCCTTGGGATGCTGGTGACATGCCTAAGGAAGCACTGTTTCACGGTGACCTATCATCTGATGAAGTGCCTTACAATCTTTTGGATATTTTGGACACACTTGCCCCCAAATTGAAGGACCGATGAAGTCCTTTGGACTTAGAGATAGGATCCAGGAGGAGAGGGCCCTCCAAGTAGCTCAAAAAATGTGTTCTCTCTCCTGAGAAATGAGAGAGATGAAACTGACTAAGTTTCTTGGGGAGGTTCGATGACACGGGAAGCGTTGTCCAAAGAGGAAGGAACGACGTGAAGTCTTCTTTGGCTTGTGTCTGTACACCGATGTGTTCTAACGGTTCCAGAAATGATGGGATCTTTCTTCCCGGAAGTCTTCTCTGCCCTGGCATAAAGGGCTGTCTGTCGTCGTCAAAATGGAGGCTCACACGAAAGGGACTGTACCCAGTATCACGGAGATGTTCTAACCGACTTTCACGCCGAGGCGGCAACAACAGCCCGTTGAAAGATGGTGGGGGTGGCGGGGCACACGTGGGTGGAGCAAGTCCATTCTGTCCTTTCAGCATCCGGTCGGGGCTATGGCAGACGGGAGACGAGACGAGACGAGACGAGATGAGACGAGACGAGACGAGACGAGACGAGACGGCGGCCCAGCCGGTTGCTCCCTGGCCAACCTCCCCCCTGCCCCTCCCCTTGCATTCCTTCACCCGCCCATCCCACGGTGTCTTGAAGAGGAGTCCGATTGTCAATAGACGTGGGCAGGAAGATTTTCTACGGTCTACCGGCAACGGGAACGGCGACGTCTGACCTCTCGTGCTTGTAACCCTGGGGGGTGGGGGTGGGGGTGGGGGGGAACGTTTTTCTCTCTGGAAAGAAAACCTCCTCTCTCTGGATCCTCGGACCCCCAGCCACTGGACTTCATTCCACTGCCACTTATTTATTTATTTATTTTTGTGGGATGCGGGCCTCTCACTGTTGTGGCCTCTCCCGTGGCGGAGCACAGGCTCCGCGGCCATGGCTCACGGGCCCGGCCGCCACGCGGCGTGTGGGATCTTCCCGGACCGGGGCACGAACCCGTGTCCCCTGCATCGGCGGGCGGATCCTCAACCACTGCGCCACCGGGGAAGCCCTCCACTGCCACTTCGTAGGGGTCATCCAAACATTCTTGTGACCGTGGCTATGTTTTCCGTGTGGGTTGAGGTCTTCCCTCACCGCAAGCCTGATGTCCTCACCGTGGCACAGAGACTGTTAAAGAAACGAAATGTGCTTGCCGCCTGGGGTCTGCCTTCCACAGGCTTCCGGGTGATCAGATCGAGGCACCCCTTTCACTGGGCAAATCCTACAATTCTTCACAGAAGCTCTTGAAAACTTTTTTGGAACCGGCACTCGTCCAGTCACGCTCAATCATCAGGCAGGGCCGGCAGAACCGATGGAAAAACTGGACTCCAAGAAGAGCAAGAATGACTTCCATGGGGTTGAGTGACCTGAGGAGGAGGAGGAGGAGGAGGAGGAGGAGGAGGAGGAGGAGGAGGAGGAGGATGTGTATGACTACTTGTGTAAAATGGGACTGACTGGGGAAGCGGGGGATACTTAGGGGGTTGGGTGGGATGAACATATACACATTACTGTACATAAAATAGGGAATCAACAAGCATCTCCTACTATAGAGCACAGGATACTCTACTCAATACTTTGTAATAACCTATGAGAGAAAAGAATCTGAAAAAGAATCTTTTCAAAATTATTTATTTATTTATTTATTCATCCATTCATTCATTTATTTATATTGCGGTATGCGGGTCTCTCACTGTTGTGGCCTCTCCCGTTGTGGAGCACAGGCTCCGGACGCACAGGCTCACGGGCCTAGCTGCTCCGCGGCATGTGGGATTTTCCCGGACCGGGGCACGAACCCGTGTCCCCTGCATCGGCAGGCGGACTCTCAACCACTGCGCCACCGGGGAAGCCGCTAAAATATATATGTGTAGATATAGATAGATAGATAGATAGATAGATAGATAGATAGATAGAGATTTATAAAAATCTCTGTCTCTCTGTCTCTCTGTCTCCGTCTCCGTGTCTCTCTCTCTCTCTCTCTCTCTCTCTCTCTCTCTCTCTCTCTCTCTCTCTCTATATATATATATATATATATATATATATATATATATATATACATACATACATATATATATATATATACATATATGAGAGAGGGAGGGAGGGAGAGAGAGAGAGAACTGAATCACTGTGCCGTATACCTGAAACTAACACGACATTGTAAATGAATTATATTTCAAATATTTTTAAAAAAAATCTGGAAAAAAAAAAAAGAGAGGGAGTGGGATTAGGACTGATGGTTAAATCTTTTGTTTTCCACATACAAGGGAAACAGAAACAAACAAGGAAAACCCAAGTTTCTTTTTTTATTTTTAAAGATGGATATCCATTTGGTAACTTATACCTCTGTCAGCAGGATGGAATCACTGATCTTTTTCTCCTTACCTTCCTTAATTCAGAAACTCTCAGTGAGGCTTCTTATTTCCTTGGCGATACAGCTATTTGCATACGTTACCTGGAGGCCAAAATTATGTTTCCATGAGACAGGGATACACACTTCTGGATATGAAATTCTGGTGCTACTCGTTTCCCTTAGGGTGTTGTTCTTAACCTGAAAACGGGACTGCATCCCGAAGTTTTGTGAGTTCCCTTCAATCTCTGGCTACGACTCTCTCCATGAATGTTGGCCATTTTCTCCCACCCTTTTGGCTTGGCATCACTGAGGCCTAAAACGGCCTTTTGCCTGAAGCCCTGCAGACGGAAGCTAGAGAACTTGATGAAAACCTTAGAGAAACGGCCACAACGGCTCCTATGGAAAGAATCCTCGTGCCTGTTTCTGTGAGAGCCACTCCGAAATTTGAACCAAACACCCGACGACATCATCAGAGGTATTTCAAACTTCTAAAGTTACTTCGACCCTGACATCTAGAAATCTCCTTCACACACACACACACACACACACACACACACACACACACACACACACACACGAGTCACCAGCTCAGCTTTAATATGTTCCAAGGAACTTTCAGAGGAGGGAACTGTTGAGCTCCCAGAGTAGGCCGCCCCAAAATGTGCCTCCATGCTCTATTGATTATTTTGAATTCAAGTGACAAGAACCGGCCAGCACAAGAGGGACACACTGGCCCTCCTTTCTGTCCTCCTGCGGAGGAAGATCTCAAGTGAAGACATCTGCTTCCACACATGTCCATGATTCTCAAATGGTGTAGTGGGGTTTCCAGGGTCAGGAAAAGGAGGGGACACCTTTTGCCTGGAGAAAAGGCCTGTTTCTCACACGTCCTCCTCCCGTCACCTCCTCTCTCCCTCCTTCCCTCCCTGCAGTTTGGAGGGGGCAGCCTGAGGGTGGCGAAATTGGGGAAAGAAAAGAGAAAAAGCCATTCATTAAAGAGAAGCTCGAGGCAAAGTCAAAGGCTCCGACCTGACCGGAGAGCTTTCTGCATTTGAATCGAGCGATTGAACGAGGCCCTGCGGAATGAATCGTCCGGACCTCCCCTCCCCCGCTCCTGGCAAAGGTCAGTCCAAGGGGACTTAGGAAGGAGCTCTGGAGAAGGAACGGGGGTGGGGGTGGGGGTGGGGGCGGGACCAACAGACAATAGCCGCTGCCTGCCTGCCTGCCTGCCTGCCTGCCTGCCTGCCTGCCTGCCTGCCGGGTTGAGGCCTGAGGGCTGAGGGCCACGCCGCCTCCTGTAACACAATCCCTTCCAGGAAACTGCTGTGATGACTATGTGGCAGTGAATCATCAAATCCGAACTCTCTTGGCCTATTTCTGCAAAAGGCCCGAGTCTCAGCTATGACAGATTCTCTGGATTTCTTCGCACATGGACTGACCCGCACCCTCCCATTCTGTCAGATCCTCCTTTGTACACACACCTCCACTGGAAGGGCTCTTTGGCCTCGTCCAGAAAAAGAACAAGCAAAAACAAACACACAAACAGACTGAAATGATGTGTCGGTATTTATTGGAAAGAAACACGCTCCTCTCACATACTTGAGGGCAGGAAGCGGAAGGCAGGTTCTCGGCCGGAGGGGGACGGGAAACCTGAACCGACGTCGGTCAGCGGGCCGCCCCCCCCACCCCCCTTCTCTCCCACGTCACGTGGGCGTCCCTGCCCTGCTGTTGATATTTCACTTGGGAAACTTCTGTAGGCCGGCCGAGATGCCAGCTTGCTGTCCTGCTGCTTCATGTCCATCTATCTCTGTCAGCCATGCCCAAAAGGCACGTGAAATCATGGAGAGCAAATAGCACACCCAGAGCTCTCTCTCTCTCTCTCTCTCTCTCTCTCTCTCTCTCTCTCTCTCTCTCTCTCTCCCCCCCCCCCTGTGTGTGTGTGTGTGTGTGTGTGTGTGTGTGTGTGTGTGTGCGCGTGTGTGTGTGTTTGGATTTCCCAGGAACCTATGAGGGAGCAAAGGGAGGGCTGGGTGAAGGAATCCTGGGTGCCTGTCATCGCACACCCTGCAGAGCACCATTTATTTCCATCTCCATATCTGAAAGACACTTAGTCCTCATTTCAGCAACTTGATGGTGATTCCCCTTCTAAATACATGACAAAACCTATGAAGTACTGGACTCATTGAATCTGTAGCTGCTAACAGGGTCCAGGGAGTTTTCAATCAATGGCAGGAAAAGAAATGATCCTGAACATAAAACTGCCAAGAATTCCTATGGATGGAGTTATCGTGGACCGACCACTGGTGAGACGTGCCATGGGGGCTCGCGTTGGACAGACTGGAATGGGATAGGTAGAGCCAGTCATCCCATGTTTTACCTCGAGCTGCAGAAGCAGAGAATATCATCTAAAAGCCTACCTTCATGGTATCTCAGTGCTCAGGGCTCTTCCTTCTCAGGGATCTTGTGTTCTGTAGGGATAATTCACGTGCTGGGGCAGTAGGTTCCCAGTATCATCTTGTGAAATGGATTAAATGATGTCTTCCTTTTGAAAAGATAAAGACTATTTGGAAAAGTTATTAACAGTGAACGCGTGACGTTATCCTCTCTGATCTATAAAGTAGAGTTGACCGTTGAACCACCAACATGGAGGGTTACGGCTGCCGACCCCGACCCCACGCGCTGTGAGCGTCCATGGATAACTTCACACTCAGGGCCCTGTATCTGCGCTTCCACCTCCGGGGACTCAGCAACCGACCACAGATCCTGCAGTGCCATAGTGCACACCTATGGAAAATATCCACCTATGAGTCACACGCACACGCACACACACACACACCCACACACACACCCACACCCCCACACACCCACACACATCACCCCCACCGCCCCCCCACAGACACACACTTCACAGTGCTGTTGGGCAACGGCCCTAGCACAACCTGAGAGCCTTCGTGGTATTCGGACTCCATTACCTTTGGTGTGTGTGTGTGTGTGTGTGTGTGTGTGTGTGTGTGTGTGTGTTCGTGTGTTCTTTTACCTTTAGTTTTGAGGACAGAGGTAGGGCCGAAAAGAGGTGAGCAAAGCCTTCCCCTGGAACCTGAGGAGGTGTTTAAGGGTTCTGGTTGGCAGATCACCAGTGTGCTGAGTGCCAGGTCCTGGGGACAGAGCTTCTCGAAAGAAAGAATGTGCTTCTTTGTGTCTTGGTGACCTGCCGACCGACCGACCGACCGACCGACCCTGGTGGGATGTGGAGCCCATCCGTGGGAAGGGCCCTTCTCGCCTGGGTCTCGGGAGGATCCTGGGTGCAGAAAGCTCCGCCCTCTACCTTGTATTTTGCCCGTGGAGTGGAGTTGGACGGTGTTTCTAAAGACTCACGCCGGGATACCAGGTTCTGCCGATTCCGGGACCGAAATAGGTCCTGCTCCATCCCCTCTCTCCCTCTCCCCTCTACTGCCTTCGTTCAGGCTCGCACCTCACCGGTCTCTGTCCTGGCTGGGCCTCTGACGACCCTGCCGGCCTCTACCCTGGCCCCTGCTCCCTTGGTTTCCGTGCCGCGTAGAGAGCCATGGTCCTCAAAAGGCAACTGGTCACCTTCTCCCTTTTGTGGAGTCAGTCCTGGCATGGCTCCTCCTGGCCTGGACGTTAACATCACGTGCAACGACTGACAGACTGTGTCCTTCCTCCCGGCCTGATCTTCTACAGGCTCCCCGCCGAAAAGGGGGGGTAAAAGTCCGCGTGTCTTCCCAAAGTTGAAGATTGGACACGCCTGCCTGGCCGATCGATTCCTAGCTCCGCCACTTGGGAAACCTACTGGATCTTCTGTCGAGACCGCAGAGACATCTTCCTTCGCGGTGCGGTCGTCGGCAGCGGTTCTCTAAGCCGGCCCCGACCGTGTCGGAAAGATGTGTCCCTCCGCCTGTCGAGGACCCGACGAGAGTCAGATACCTTAAGCTCGGTGACTTCCCTGCTGTCTCCCTTTCTGTGGCACAAGCCCATATCCCTGGGTGAGCCCTGTCTTCGCGTGGGCGTGACTTGGCACCACGGTCCGGAGGTCGTGGTGGAAGATCGTGTGCCCACGAAGAAGAGATCCTTGCTCCCGGGGGGGGGGGGGGGGGGGGCGGGGGACGTGGACTCTGGGCATCTAGCGTCCATCTTCTCCACGTTCTTCTGAACCCTGCTCTCCCTCTTTCCGCCCCACAGCTCGCCTGATGGTTCGTGGGGAGATGACATCCCAGCCGGCGAGAGCCAAATGATCTTCCCAACGCACGAGAAAAGGAGAGGCGCGGGCCCGGATCCGTCTTAATTTTCTATGCCTAAGAATTTCTAAGAGTTCTCATCCTCCTTTGGCATCGCCCGCGCCCCCCACCCACCCACCCCCCCCTCACCCACCCCCACTCACACACCCCCCCCCCCCCCACACACACACACACTCCGCACCCCCGCCAGAGTATAGTTGCTTTTTCAGATTGCCTCTCTTTGCTCAGATCCAACAGAAGAGATGTTAGGTTCGGACGCTTCTCTGGGTCTTTCTTTGTTTTCTTAGGAGGGCTCCCCGTGTCGCATGAAACTCAGAAGAAATACATGCGTAAGCTTCTCTCCTTGTGAGTCTGTTATAACACGTGGAAGATCATTTAAAGATCCGGAGGAGGCAAACTAGGATTCACGCACCCAAAGTGGAGCCGGGTGGCCGGTGGGAACGGGGTTCCAGGTGCCTTCCTGTTTGGGGGAGGGGGAGATCTCCCCCTCTACCCCTCTTGAGTTCCTGTGGCTGGACTCATTCTAAAATGGGCCCGATGGGCTTCCCTGGTGGCAAAGTGGTCGAGAGTCCGCCTGCCGATGCAGGGGACACAGGTTTGTGCCCCGGTCCGGGAGGATCCCACGTGCCGTGGAGCAGCTAGGCCCGTGAGCCGTGGCCGCTGAGCCTGCGTGTCCGGAGCCTGTGCTCCGCGACGGGAGAGGCCACAAGAGTGAGAGGCCCGTGTAATGCAAAAAAATAAAAATAAAAATAAAGTAACATGGGCCCAAGGCGCGGAGAGACGAAGGTGTGTGGGGGGAGCGGGGTGACCTTTCCTTTCATTCGAGGGCTGAGAAGTGGCTGAAGCGGGCGGCGTCTCTCCTGCTCAGACCGAGGAACGAACGGTACATGGGTGAGACAGACAGGGAACCGGACCGAGAGACTTAGGTTTTGGGGTGTGCCGTGAGCGAACGAGCGAGCGAAGGAAGAAGCTAAACAGAGCTCGGGTTTGCGGTGGTCCGCAGTGTTTGTCTCCGAAGGTTTCTCGGGCCCGAATGCCCTAATTTGCCGATCGCGGCGGCGGCCTCCTACCTCCGGAGGCAGGGAGTGCACCTTTCAGCCGAGAGATGGATGTCTCGCTTTCAGGGAGACACAGAGGAGAATCCCAGTGTCCCTCGGACAAACGTGGCTGCTTCTGGAGTCCCCCTTCGCTCAAAATCGTCAATGTGCCACGGAGGCCCGTTTTGGGGTGGCCGATCCTGGGCCCAACACCCTTCTCACGGAGAACAGGAATGGTCAGAATGGACGGTATCAAAGTCCAGGGCGCCACCAGCCTGTTTCAAAGACCTATCTGCCAGCAGCAGCTGTTAGCTGTAACCTCGTACTTTCCGAGTCCCCTCCACATACCCCCCCCCCGCCCCACCGCCGCCGCCGCCCCCGCCGCCACTTTGCCATCTTGGCCAATCCCAACGGATCCTCGCTTCACGAGCACCCTTACTGCTTGCCAGCTTCAGGGTGAACAGATCAGGTCGGCCGGCGGGGTGGTGGTGGTGGTGGTGGTGGTGGTGGTGGTGGTGGATCACGGTGGATGAATAGGAGGAGCGGAGAGGACGTGTAAGGCAGGGAATCTCTCCAAAGGTGGGCTCTTGGTGGGACGGAAACAAACGTTTTCTGTTTTCTTTTCTTTTCTTTTCTTTTTTTCTTTTTTTTTTTTTTTTTTTGTGGTACGCGGGCCTCTCACTGTCGTGGCCTCTCCCGTTGCGGAGCACAGGCTCCGGATGCGCAGGCTCAGTGGCCGTGGCTCATGGGCCTAGCCGCTCCGCGACATGTGGGGTCTTCCCGGACCGGGGCACGAACCCGTGGCCCCTGCATTGGCAGGCGGATTCTCAACCACTGCACCACCGGGGAAGCCCGGAAACAAACGTTTTGAATAGGGCACTGCCTGAGATTGGGTGAATCGGAGGGACCTCTACGGGGCCCCCCCCACCCCCTCCCCACCATGAAAGGGCCCCACACAAGCCTGCCCTTTTTACCCCAGTTGAAAACCCTCTCTAAAACCAGAAGGCCAAAAGAAGAATGACCGTGAGAGATCTGACCGGCCATCGCTTGGGACAACAGTGAGGCCAGTGAACCCAGTGAAAAGTGGACAGAGGGGCCTAGGTCCCTTGGCTCGACCCCTTCGCTGAGAAGCCAAAGCCTTTTACACGGGGATGAGCTTTTGCACACTTAGGTTTCTTCGGCCGGTGCAACGTTCACGAAA
>NW_026711696.1:0-69245 GCF_026419965.1 Kogia breviceps
GACCACAGTCACCATGAGCACTATTACCATGAGCATTGTCACCATGGGAATTGTCAACAGAGCACTGTCACCATGAGCACGGTCACCATGGGCATTATTACCGTGGTAGCGGTTACCATGGAGACTATAACCATGGGACTGTCACAATGGGCACTATCACCATGGGTAAGGTTACGATGGGCACTATTACCGTGATTGCAGTGACCATGGAGATTATAACCATGGGACTCTCACACCGGGCACTATCAGCATGAGCACTGTCACCATGAGCACTTTCTCCCTGAGTACTGTCTTCATGGACACGATCACCATGAGCACTGTCACCGTGGCCACTGTCACCATGGTTAGTGTTACCATTCGCACTATCACCATGAGCACGGTCACCGTGTGCACTACAACAGTGAATGTGGTCACCATGGACAGTATAAACATGGACACTGTCACAATGGGCACTGTCACCTTGAGAACTGTCACTATGGGCACTGTCGCCATGAGCACTGTAACCATGAGCACGATCACCATGGGCACTATTTCCGTGGTTGCGGTTACCATGGAGAATCTAAGCATGGGAATGTCACAATGGGAACTATCACCAGGAGCACTGTGACCATGAGCACAGTGACCATGGTCATTGTCACCATGAGCACTGTCACATTGGGCAGTGTCACAATCGGCCCTATCACCATGGGCTCTGTCACCATGAGCACTCTCACCATGGGCACTGTCACCATGGGCACTGTCAGCATTGGAACTGTCACCATGGGCTCTGTCAGCATGACCACTGTCACCATGATCACAGTCACCATGCGCACTATTACTGTGATTGCGGTCACCATGGAGACTATAACCATGGGAAGTGTCACAAGAGGCAGTATCACCGTGAGCACTGTCACCATGGACACTGTCACCATGGGCACTGTCACCATGGGAACTGTCACCGTGAAAAGTGTCACAAAGGGTACTATCACTATGGGTACTGTCACCACAGTATATTTCACTAAGAGCACTTTCACTTTGAGCATTATGACGATGAGCACAGTCACCATGAACACTGTCACCAAGTACACTGTCACCATGAACACTCTCAGCATGAGCACGGTCACCATGGCCATTGTCACCATGAGCCCAGTCACCGTGTGCACTATTACCTTGATTGCGGTCACCATGGAGACTATAACCATGGGACTGTCAAAATCGGCACTATATCCTTGAGCACTGTCACCATGAGAACTGTCACCAAGGGCACTGTCACCATGGGAACTATCACTATGAGCAATATCACCATGAGAACTGTCACCATGGGCAGTGTCAGCATTGCCACTGTCAACATGGGGTCTGTCACCTGGAGCACTGTCACCATGGGCCCAGTCACATGGGCAATATCACCTTGAGCGGTGTCACCATGACCACAGTCACCATGAGCACAATTACCATGAGCATTGCCACCATGGGAATTGTCACCAAGAGCACTGTCACCATGAGCACGGTCACCATGGGCACTATTCCCGTGGTAGCGGTCAACATGGAGACTATAACCTTGGGACTGTCACAATGGGCACTATCACCATGGGTACGGTTACGATGGGCACTATTACCGTGATTGCAGTGACCTTTCAGATTATAACCATGGGACTCTCACATCGGGCACTATCAGCATGAGCACTGTCACCATGGGCATTGTCACCCTTAGCACTGTCACCATGGACACTAACACCATGAGCACTGTTACCATGGGAACTGTCACCATGAGCACTATCACCATGGGCACTGTCACTATGAGCAATATCACCATGAGAACTGTCATCATGGGCACTGTCAGCCTTGCCACTGTCACCATGGGCCCAGTCACCATGGGCACTATCTCCTTGATCAGTGTCACCATGATCAGTGTCGCCATGGGCACAGTCAGCATTGGAACTGTCACCATGGGCTCTGTCACCATGAACACTGTCACCATGATCACGGTCACCATGGGAACTATTACTTTGATTGCGGTCACCATGGAGACTATAACCATGGGCAGTGTCACACTGTGCAGTATCACCATGAGCACTATCACAATGAGCACTGTCACCATGAGCAATCTTTCCATGAGCACTGTCACCATGAGCACTGTCACCGTGGACACTGTCACCCTGGGGACTGTCACCATGGGAACTGTCACCGTTAAAAGTGTCACAAAGGATAATATCACTATGGGTACTGTCACCACCGTATATTTCACAAAGACCACTTTCACTGTGAGCATTGTGACTATGGGCACTGTCGCCATGCGCTCTGTCACTATGAGCACTGTCACCATGGGCACTATCACCATGAGCACTGTGACCATGGTCACTGTCACCATGAGCACTGTCACACTGGGCAGTGTCACAATGGGAACTGTCACCATGGGCACTGTCACCATGAGCACTATCAGCATGAGCAATGTCACCATGGGTACTGAACGATGAGCACTGTCACCATTGGCACTCTCACCATGACCACAGTCACCATGAACACTATTACCATGAAGAGTGTCACCATGGGAATTGTCACCATGAGCACTGTTACCATGAGCACGGTCACCATGGGCACTATTACCGTGGTAGCGGTCACCATGGAGACTATAACCATGGGACTGTCACAATGGGCACTATCACCCTGGGGACGGTTACGATGGGCCCTATTACCGTGATGGCAGTGACCATGTAGATTATAAGCATGGGACTCTCACATCGGGCACTATCAGCATGAGCACTGTCACCATGGGCACTGGCACCATGGACACTATCACCATGGACACTATCACCATGAGCACTGTCACCGTGGACACTGTCACCATGGTTATTGTCACCATTAGCACTATCACCATGAGCACGGTCACCGTGTGCACTATAAGAGTGAAAGCGGTCACCATGGACAATATAAACATGGACACTGTCACAATGGGCACTGTCACCATGAGTACTGTCACTTTGGGCACTGTTGCCATGAGCACTGTCACCAGAGGCACTGTCACCATGAGCACTGTCACCATGAGCACGATCACCTTGGGCACTATTTCCGTGGTTACGGTTACCATGGAGAATATAAGCATTGGAATGTCACAATGGGAACTATCCCCAGGAGCACTGTGACCATGAGCACTGTGACCATGGTCATTGTCACCATGAGCACTGTCACATTGGGCAGTGTCACAATCGGCCCTGTCGCCATGGGCTCTGTCACCATGAGCACTGTCACATTGGGCACTGTCACCATGACCACTATCACCATGGGCACTGTCACTATGAACAATATCACCATGAGTACTGTCACCATGAGCACGATCACCATGGGCACTATTTCCGTGGTTGCGGTTACCATGGAGAATATAAGCATGGGAATGTCACACTGGGAAATATCACCAGGAGCACTCTGACCACGGTCATTGTCACCATGAGCACTGTCACATTGGGCAGTGTCACAATCGGCCCTATCACCATGGGCTCTGTCACCATGAGCACTTTCACCATGGGCACTGTCACTATGAGCAATATTACCATGAGAACTGTCTCCATCGGCACTGTCAGCATTGCCACTGTCACCATGAGCACTGTCACCATGTGCCCAGTCACCATGGGCAGTATCACCATGAGCAATATTACAATGAGCTCTGTCACCATGAGCACTGTTTCCATGGGCACTGTCACCGTGAGCATTGTCACCATGATAACGGTCACAATGGGCACTATTACCGTGATTGCGGTCACCAATGAGATTATAACCATGTGAACTGTCACAATGGACACGGTCACCATGGGCATTGTCACCATGGGCATTTTCACCTTGGGTACTGTCACCATGAGCACTGTTGCCATGGGCACTGTTGCCATGGGCACTCTCACTATGGGCACTGTCGCCATGAGCACTGTCACCATGGGCACTATTTCCATGACTGTGGTTACCATGGAGACTATAAGCATGGGAATGTCACAATGGGCACTATCACAATGAGCACTGTGACCATGAGCATTGTAACCATAGTCACTGTCACCATGAGCACTGTCACATTGGGCATTGTAACAATGGACCCTGGCTCTGTCAGCATGACCACTGTCACCATGATCACAGTCACCATGCGCACTATTACTGTGATTGCGGTCACCATGGAGACTATATCCATGGGCAGTGTCACAAGAGGCAGTATCACCATGAGCACTGTCACCATGGACACTGTCACCATGGGCACTGTCACCATGGGAACTGTCACCGTGAAAAGTGTCACAAAGGGTACTATCACTATGGGTACTGTCACCACAGTATATTTCACAAAGAGCACTTTCACTGTGAGCATTGCGACCATGAGCACTATCACCATGAACACTGTCACCATGAGTACTGTCACCATGAGTACTATCACCATGATCACTGTTTCCAGGGGCACTCTCACTATGGGCACTGTCGCCATGAGCACTGTCACTATGAGCACTGTCACCATGGGCACTGTTACCATGAGCACTGTCACCATGAGCACGGTCACCATGGGCACTATTTCTGTGATTGCGGTTACCGTGGAGACTATAAGGATGGGAATGTCACAATGGGCACTATCACCATGAGCACTGTGAGCCTGGTCACTGTCACCATGAGAACTGTGACATTTGGCAGTGTCACAATGGAAACTGTCACCATGGGCACTGTCACCATGAGCACTATCAGCATGAGCATTGTCACCATGGGCACTTAACCATGAGCACTGTCACCATTGGCACTGTCCCCATGACCACAGTCACCATGAACGCTATTACCATGTGCATTGTCACCATGACCACAGTCACCATGAGCACTATTACTGTGATTGCGGTCACCATGGAGACTATAACCATGGGCAGTGTCACAAGAGGCAGTATCACCGTGAGCACTGTCACCATGGACACTGTCACCATGGGCACTGTCACCATGGGAACTGTCACCGTGAAAAGTGTCACAAAGGGTACTATCACTATGGGTACTGTCACCACAGTATATTTCACTAAGAGCACTTTCACTTTGAGCATTATGACGATGAGCACAGTCACCATGAACACTGTCACCAAGTACACTGTCACCATGAACACTCTCAGCATGAGCACGGTCACCATGGCCATTGTCACCATGAGCACAGTCACCGTGTGCTCTATTACCTTGATTGCGGTCACCATGGAGACTATAACCATGGGACTGTCAAAATCGGCACTATATCCTTGAGCACTGTCACCATGAGAACTGTCACCAAGGGCACTGTCACCATGGGAACTATCACTATGAGCAATATCACCATGAGATCTGTCACCATGGGCACTGTCAGCATTGCCACTGTCAACATGGGGTCTGTCACCATGAGCACTATCACCATGAACAGTTTCACTATGAGTACTGTTACCATGGGCACTATCACCATGAGCACTGTTGCCAGGGGAACTCTCACTATGGGAACTGTCGCCATGAGCACTGTCACTTTGAGTACTGTCACCATGGGCACTGTTACAATGAGAACTGTCACCATGAGCATAGTCACCATGGGCACTATTTCCGTGACTGTGGTTATCATGGAGAGTATATACATGGGAATGTCACAATGGGCAATATACCCATGAGCACTGTGACCATGAGCACTGTGACCATGGACACTGTTACCATGAGCACTGTCACATTGGGCAGTGTCACAATGTGAACTGTCACCATGGGCACTGTCACCAAGAGCACTGTCACCATGAGCACTGTCAGCATGAGCAATGTCACCATGGGCACTTAACCAGGAGCACTGTCACCATTGGCACTGTCACCATGACCACAGTCACCATGAGCACTATTACCATGAGCATTGTCACCATGGGCACTGTCACCATGGGAACTGTCACCGTGAAAAGTGTCACAAAGGGTAATATCACTATGGGTACTGTCACCACAGTATATTTCACAAAGAGCACTTTCACTGTGAGCATTGTGACCATGAGCACTATCACCATGAACACACTCCCCATGAGCACTGTTTCCATGGGCACTGTCAACACGAGCACTGTCACCA
Source organism: Kogia breviceps (assembly GCF_026419965.1). Lineage (NCBI taxonomy): Eukaryota > Metazoa > Chordata > Mammalia > Artiodactyla > Physeteridae > Kogia > Kogia breviceps. Next base: position 6,032 of record NW_026711696.1, read on the forward strand.
TGGGCATTCTCACCACGGGCACTATTACCATGATTGCGGTCAACATGGTGAATATAACCATGGACACTGTCACAACGGGCACTCTCACCATGAGCACTGTCCCCGTGGGCACTGTCACCATGAGCACTCTAACCATGAGCACTATCAAAAGGGGAACTATCACTGTGATATTTGTCACCATGGGCACTGTCACCGTAGGCAATATAACCATGGGTACTGTCACCATGAGCACTGTCACCTTGGGAACCGTCACCATTGGTACTATTACCATGAGCACTATCACCATGAGCACGGTCTCCATGGGCATTTTCACCGAGATTGCGGTCACCATGGTGACTATAACCATCGGCACTCTCACAAAGGGCTTTATCACGAGAACTCTCACCATTAGCACTGACACCATGAGCACTGTTACCATGGGCACTGTCACCATGAGCCCTCTCTCCAAGGGAACTGTCACCGTGAACTCTGTCCCAATGGGTACTATTACCATGCGTACTGTCAGCATGGTATATTTCACTAAGAGCATTATCACTGTGAGCATTGTGACCATGAGCACGGGCACCTTGAACACTGTGAGAAAGTACACTGGCTCCATGAACACTCTCACCATGAGCACTGTCACCATGGGCTCTGTCACCATCAGAACTGTCACCATGAGCACTGTCAGCATTGCCGCTGTCACCATGAGAACTGTCACCATGGGCCCATTTACCATGGGCACTATCAACTTGAGCATGGTCACCATGAGCACTTTCGCCATGGGCACTGTGACCATGAGCACTATCACCATGAGAACTGTCACCAAAGGCATTGTCATCATTGGAACTCTCACCATGGGCACTGTCACCATGAGCACTGTCACCATGGACACTGTCACCATGGGCACTGTCACCATGGGAACTGTCACCGTGAAAAGGGTCACAAAGGGTACTATCACTATGGGTACTGTCACCACAGTATATTTCACTAAAAGCACTTGCACTGTGAGCATTGTGACCATGAGCACTGTCACCATGAATACTGTCACTATGGGCACTATCACCATGAACACTGTTGCCAGGGGCACTCTCACTATGGGCACGGTCACCAAGAGCACTTTCACCATTGCCACTGTTACCATGAGCACTGTCACCATGAGCACGGTCCCCATGGGCACTATTTCTGTGATTGCGGTTACCATGGAGACTATAGGCATGGGAATGTCACAATGGGCACCATCACAAAGGGCACTGTGACCATGAGCATTGTAACCATAGTCACTGTCACCAAGAGCACTGTCACATTGGGTAGTGTAACAATGGACCCTGTCACCAAGGGCTCTCTCACCATGAGCAATGTCACCATGGGCAATGTTACCATGAGCACTACCACCATTAGAACTGTCACCATGGGCACTGTCCGCCTTGGAACTATCACCATGGGCTCTGTCACCATGAGCACTGTCACCATGATCACAGTCACCATGGCCCCTCTAACTGTGATTGCGGTCACCATGGAGACTATAACTATGTGCAGTGTCACAAGAGGCAGTATCAACATGAGCACTGTCACCATGGACACTTTCACCATGGGCATTGTCACCATGGGCATTCTCAACATGGGTACTATCACCATGAGCAGTTTCACCATGGGCACTATCACCATGAGCACTGTTGCGATGGGCACTGTCGCCATGGGCACTCTCACTTTGGGCACTGTCGCCATGAGCACTGTCACCATGGGCACTATTTCCGTGATTCCACTTACCATGGAGACTATAAGCATGGGAATGTCACAATGGGCACTATCACCATGAGCACTGTGAGCCTGGTCACTGTCACCATGAGCACTGTGACATTGGGCAGTGTCACAATGGAAACTGTCACCATGGGCACTGTCACCATGAGCACTATCATCATGAGCAATGTCACCATGGCCACTTAACCATGAGCACTGTCACCATTGGCACTGTCACCATGACCACAGTCACCATGAACACTATTACCATGTGCATTGTCACCATGACCACAGTCACCATGAGCACTATTACCATGAGCATTGTCACCATGGGAATTGTCAACAGAGCACTGTCACCATGAGCACGGTCACCATGGGCATTATTACCGTGGTAGCGGTTACCATGGAGACTATAACCATGGGACTGTCACAATGGGCACTATCACCATGGGTACGGTTACGATGGGCACTATTACCGTGATTGCAGTGACCATGGAGATTATAACCATGGGACTCTCACACCGGGCACTATCAGCATGAGCACTGTCACCATGGGCACTTTCTCCCTGAGTACTGTCTCCATGGACACGATCACCATGAGCACTGTCACCGTGGCCACTGTCACCATGGTTAGTGTTACCATTCGCACTATCACCATGAGCACGGTCACCGTGTGCACTACAACAGTGAATGTGGTCACCATGGACAGTATAAACATGGACACTGTCACAATGGGCACTGTCACCTTGAGAACTGTCACTATGGGCACTGTCGCCATGAGCACTGTAACCATGAGCACGATCACCATGGGCACTATTTCCGTGGTTGCGGTTACCATGGAGAATCTAAGCATGGGAATGTCACAATGGAAACTATCCCCAGGAGCACTGTGACCATGAGCACTGTGACCATGGTCATTGTCACCATGAGCACTGTCACATTGGGCAGTGTCACAATCGGCCCTATCACCATGGGCTCTGTCACCATGAGCACTGTCACCATGGGCACTGTCACCATGGGCACTGTCAGCATTGGAACTGTCACCATGGGCTCTGTCAGCATGACCACTGTCACCATGATCACAGTCACCATGCGCAATATTACTGTGATTGCGGTCACCATGGAGACTATAACCATGGGCACTGTCACAAGAGGCAGTATCACCGTGAGCACTGTCACCATGGACACTGTCACCATGGGCACTCTCACCATGGGAACTGTCACCGTGAAAAGTGTCACAAAGGGTACTATCACTATGGGTACTGTCACCACAGTATATTTCACTAAGAGCACTTTCACTTTGAGCATTATGACGATGAGCACAGTCACCATGAACACTGTCACCAAGTACACTGTCACCATGAACACTCTCAGCATGAGCACGGTCACCATGGCCCTTGTCACCATGAGCACAGTCACCGTGTGCACTATTACCTTGATTGCGGTCACCATGCAGACTATAACCATGGGACTGTCAAAATCGGCACTATATCCTTGAGCACTGTCACCATGAGAACTGTCACCAAGGGCACTCTCACCATGGGAACTATCACTATGAGCAATATCACCATGAGAACTGTCACCATGGGCAGTGTCAGCATTGCCACTGCCATCATGGGCTCTGTCACCTGGAGCACTGTCACCATGGGCCCAGTCACCATGGGCAATATCACCTTGAGCAGTGTCACCATGACCACAGTCACCATGAGCACTATTACCATGAGAATTGCCACCATGGGAATTGTCACCATGAGCACTGTCACCATGAGCACGGTCACCATGGGCACTATTCCCGTGGTAGCGGTCAACATGGAGACTATAACCTTGGGACTGTCACAATGGGCACTATCACCATGGGTACGGTTACGATGGGCACTATTACAGTGATTGCAGTGACCTTTCAGATTATAACCATGGGACTCTCACATCGGGCACTATCAGCATGAGCACTGTCACCATGGGCACTGTCACCCTTAGCACTGTCACCATGGACACTATCACCATGAGCACTGTCACCATGGGAACTGTCACCATGAGCACTATCACCATGGGCACTGTCACTATGAGCAATATCACCATGAGAACTGTCATCATGGGCACTGTCAGCCTTGCCACTGTCACCATGGGCCCAGTCACCATGGGCACTATCACCTTGATCAGTGTCACCATGATCAGTGTCGCCATGGGCACAGTCAGCATTGGAACTGTCACCATGGGCTCTGTCACCATGAGCACTGTCACCATGATCACGGTCACCATGGGAACTATTACTTTGATTGCGGTCACCATGGAGACTATAACCATGGGCAGTGTCACAATGTGCAGTATCACCATGAGCACTATCACAATGAGCACTGTCACCATGAGCAATCTTTCCATGAGCACTCTCACCATGAGCACTGTCACCGTGGACACTGTCACCCTGGGCACTGTCACCATGGGAACTGTCACCGTGAAAAGTGTCACAAAGGATAATATCACTATGGGTACTGTCACCACCGTATATTTCACAAAGACCACTTTCACTGTGAGCATTGTGAGTATGGGCACTGTCGCCATGAGCTCTGTCACTATGAGCACTGTCACCATGGGCACTATCACCATGAGCACTGTGACCATGGTCACTGTCACCATGAGCACTGTCACACTGGGCAGTGTCACAATGGGAACTGTCACCATGGGCACTGTCACCGAGAGCACTGTCACCATGAGCACTATCAGCATGAGCAATGTCACCATGGGTAATGAACGATGAGCACTGTCACCATTTGCACTGTCACCATGACCACAGTCACCATGAACACTATTACCATGAGGATTGTCACCATGGGAATTGTCACCATGAGCACTGTTACCATGAGCATGGTCACCATGGGCACTATTACCGTGGTAGCGGTAACCATGGAGACTATAACCATAGGACTGTCACAATGGGCACTATCACCATGGGTATGGTTACGATGGGCACTATTACCGTGATGGCAGTGACCCTGGAGATTATACGCAGGGGACTCTCCCATCAGGCACTATCAGCATGAGCACAGTCACCATGGGCACTGTCACACTGAGCACTGTCACCATGGAAACGATCACTATGAGCACTGTCACCGTGGACACTGTCACGATGGTAACTGTCACCATTAACAGTATCACCATGAGCACGGTCACCGTGTGCACTCTAACAGTGATGGCGGTCACCATGGACAATATAAACATGGTCACTGTCACAATGGGCACTGTCGCCATGAGCACTGTCACTATGGGCACTGTCGCCATGAGCACTGTCACCATGAGCACTGTCACCATGAGCATGATCACCATGGACACTATTTCCGTGGTTACAGTTACCATGGAGAATATAAGCATGGGAATGTCACAATGGGAACTATCACTAGGAGCACTGTGACCATGACCAATGTGACCATGTCACATTGGGCAGTGTCACAATCGGGCCTGTCGCCATGGGCTCTGTCACCATGAGCACTGTCACCATGGGCACTGTCACCATGACAACTATCACCATGGGCATTGTCACTATGAACAATATCACCATGAGAAATGTCACCATGGGCACTGTCACCATGTGCCCAGTCCCCATGGGAACTATCACTTTGATTGCGGTCACCATGGAGACTATAACCCTCGGCAGTGTCACAATGTGCAGTATCACCATGAGCACTATCACAATGAGCACTGTCACCATGAGCAATCTTTCCATGAGCACTCTCACCACGAGCACTGTCACCATGGGCACTTTCTCCCTGAGTACTGTCTCCATGGACACGATCACCATGAGCACTGTCCCCGTGGCCACTGTCACCATGGTTAGTGTTACCATTCGCACTATCACCATGAGCACGGTCACCGTGTGCACTATAACAGTGAATGTGGTCACCATGGACAGTATAAACATGGACACTGTCACAATGGGCACTGTCACCTTGAGAACTGTCACCATGGGCACTGTCACCATGAGCACTGTAACCATGAGCACGATCAAGATGGGAACTATTTCCGTGGTTGCGGTTACCATGGAGAATCTAAGCATGGGAATGTCACAATGGGAACTATCACCAGGAGCACTGTGACCATGAGCACTGTGAACATGGTCATTGTCACCATGAGCACTGTCACATTGGGCAGTGTCACTATCGGCCCTATCACCATGGGCTCTGTCAACATGAGCAATGTCACCATGGGCACTGTCACCATGGGCACTGTCAGCATTGGAACTGTCACCATGGGCTCTGTCAGCATGACCACTGTCACCATGATCACAGTCACCATGTGCACTATTACTGTGATTGCGGTCACCATGGAGACTATAACCATGGGCAGTGTCACAAGAGGCAGTATCACCGTGAGCACTGTCACCATGGACACTGTCACCATGGGCACTGTCACCATGGGAACTGTCACCGTGAAAAATGTCACCAAGGGTACTATCACTATGGGTACTGTCACCACAGTATATTTCACTAAGAGCACTTTCACTTTGAGCATTATGACGATGAGCACAGTCACCATGAACACTGTCACCAAGTACACTGTCACCATGAACACTCTCAGCATGAGCACGGTCACCATGGCCATTGTCACCATGAGCACAGTCACCGTGTGCACTATTACCTTGATTGCGGTCACCATGGAGACTATAACCATGGGACTGTCAAAATCGGCACTATATCCTTGAGCACTGTCACCATGAGAACTGTCACCAAGGGCACTGTCACCATGGGAACTATCACTATGAGCAATATCACCATGAGAACTGTCACCATGGGCAGTGTCAGCATTGCCACTGCCAACATGGGCTCTGTCACCTGGAGCACTGTCACCATGGGCCCAGTCACCATGGGCAATATCACCTTGAGCAGTGTCACCATGACCACAGTCACCATGAGCACTATTACCATGAGCATTGCCACCATGGGAATTGTCACCAAGAGCACTGTCACCATGAGCACGGTCACCATGGGCACTATTCCCGTGGTAGCGGTCAACATGGAGACTATAACCTTGGGACTGTCACAATGGGCACTATCACCATGGGTACGGTTACGATGGGCACTATTACCGTGATTGCAGTGACCTTTCAGATTATAACCATGGGACTCTCACATCGGGCACTATCAGCATGAGCACTGTCACCATGGGCATTGTCACCCTTAGCACTGTCACCATGGACACTATCACCATGAGCACTGTTACCATGGGAACTGTCACCATGAGCACTATCACCATGGGCACTGTCAGCCTTGCCACTGTCACCATGGGCCCTGTCACCATGGGCACTATCTCCTTGATGAGTGTCACCATGATCAGTGTCGCCATGGGCACAGTCAGCATTGGAACTGTCACCATGGGCTCTGTCACCATGAGCATTGTCACCATGATCACGGTCACCATGGGAACTATTACTTTGATTGCGGTCACCATGGAGACTATAACCATGGGCAGTGTCACAATGTGCAGTATCACCATGAGCACTATCACAATGAGCACTGTCACCATGAGCAATCTTTCCATGAGCACTCTCACCATGAGCACTGTCACCATGGACACTGTCACCCTGGGCACTGTCACCATGGGAACTGTCACCGTGAAAAGTGTCACAAAGGATAATATCACTATGGGTACTGTCACCACCGTATATTTCACAAAGACCACTTTCACTGTGAGCATTGTGACTATGGGCACTGTCGCCATGCGCTCTGTCACTATGAGCACTGTCACCATGGGCACTATCACCATGAGCACTGTGACCATGGTCACTGTCACCATGAGCACTGTCACACTGGGCAGTGTCACAATGGGAACTGTCACCACGGGCACTGTCACCATGAGCACTATCAGCATGAGCAATGTCACCATGGGTAATGAACGATGAGCACTGTCACCATTGGCACTCTCACCATGACCACAGTCACCATGAACACTATTACCATGAGGATTGTCACCATGGGAATTGTCACCATGAGCACTGTTACCATGAGCACGGTCACCATGGGCACTATTACCGTGGTAGCGGTCACCATGGAGACTATAACCATGGGACTGTCACAATGGGCACTATCACCCTGGGCACGGTTACGATGGGCCCTATTACTGTGATGGCAGTGACCATGTAGATTATAAGCATGGGACTCTCACATCGGGCACTATCAGCATGAGCACTGTCACCAAGGGCACTGGCACCATGGACACTATCACCATGGACACTATCACCATGAGCACTGTCACTGTGGACACTGTCACCATGGTTATTGTCACCATTAGCACTATCACCATGAGCACGGTCACCGTGTGCACTATAAGAGTGAAAGCGGTCACCATGGACAATATAAACATGGACACTGTCACAATGGGCACTGTCACCATGAGTACTGTCACTTTGGGCACTGTTGCCATGAGCACTGTCACCAGAGGCACTGTCACCATGAGCACTGTCACCATGAGCACGATCACCTTGGGCAGTATTTCCGTGGTTACGGTTACCATGGAGAATATAAGCATGGGAATGTCACAATGGGAACTATCACCAGGAGCACTGTGACCATGACCACTGTGACCATGGTCATTGTCACCATGAGCACTGTCACATTGGGCAGTGTCACAATCGGCCCTGTCGCCATGGGCTCTGTCACCATGAGCACTGTCACCATGGGCACTGTCACCATGACCACTATCACCATGGGCACTGTCACTATGAACAATATCACCATGAGTACTGTCACCATGAGCACGATCACCATGGGCACTATTTCTGTGGTTGCGGTTACCATGGAGAATATAAGCATGGGAATGTCACACTGGGAAATATCACCAGGAGCACTCTGACCACGGTCATTGTCACCATGAGCACTGTCACATTGGGCAGTGTCACAATCGGCCCTATCACCATGGGCTCTGTCACCATGAGCACTTTCACCATGGGCACTGTCACTATGAGCAATATTACCATGAGAACTGTCTCCATCGGCACTGTCAGCATTGCCATTGTCACCATGAGCACTGTCACCATGTGCCCAGTCACCATGGGCAGTATCACCATGAGCAATATTACAATGAGCTCTGTCACCATGAGCACTGTTTCCATGGGCACTGTCACCGTGAGTATTGTCACCATGATAACGGTCACAATGGGCACTATTACCGTGATTGCGGTCACCAATGAGATTATAACCATGTGAACTGTCACAATGGACACGGTCACCATGGGCAATGTCACCATGGGCATTTTCACCTTGGGTACTGTCACCATGAGCGTTTTCACCATAGGCACTCTCACCATGAGCACTGTTGCCATGGACACTGTCGCCATGGGCACTCTCACTATGGGCACTGTCTCCATGAGCACTGTCACCATGGGCACTATTTCCATGACTGTGGTTACCATGGAGACTATAATCATGGGAATGTCACAATGGGCACTATCACAATGAGCACTGTGACCATGAGCATTGTAACCATAGTCACTGTCACCATGAGCACTGTCACATTGGGCATTGTAACAATGGACCCTGGCTCTGTCAGCATGACCACTGTCACCATGATCACAGTCACCATGCGCACTATTACTGTGATTGCGGTCACCATGGAGACTATATCCATGGGCAGTGTCACAAGAGGCAGTATCACCATGAGCACTGTCACCATGGACACTGTCACCATGGGCACTGTCACCATGGGAACTGTCACCGTGAAAAGTGTCACAAAGGGTACTATCACTATGGGTACTGTCACCACAGTATATTTCACTAAGAGCACTTTCACTTTGAGCATTATGACGATGAGCACAGTCACCATGAACACTGTCACCAAGTACACTGTCGCCATGAACACTCTCAGCATGAGCACGGTCACTATGACCATTGTCACCATGAGCACAGTCACCGTGTGCACTATTACCTTGATTGCGGTCACCATGGAGACTATAACCATGGGACTGTCAAAATCGGCACTATATCCTTGAGCACTGTCACCATGAGAACTGTCACCAAGGGCACTGTCACCATGGGACCTATCACTATGATCAATATCACCATGAGAACTGTCACCATGGGCAGTGTCAGCATTGCCACTGCCAACATGGGCTCTGTCACCTGGAGCACTGTCACCATGGGCCCAGTCACCATGGGCAATATCACCTTGAGCAGTGTCACCATGACCACAGTCACCATGAGCACTATTACCATGAGCATTGCCACCATGGGAATTGTCACCATGAGCACTGTCACCATGAGCACGGTCACCATGGGCACTATTCCCGTGGTAGCGGTCAACATGGAGACTATAACCTTGGGACTGTCACAATGGGCACTATCACCATGGGTACGGTTACGATGGGCACTATTACCGTGATTGCAGTGACCTTTCAGATTATAACCATGGGACTCTCACATCGGGCACTATCAGCATGAGCACTGTCACCATGGGCATTGTCACCCTTAGCACTTTCACCATGGACCCTATCACCATGAGCACTGTCACCATGGGAACTGTCACCATGAGCACTATCACCATGGGCACTGTCACTATGAGCAATATCACCATGAGAACTGTCATCATGGGCACTGTCAGCCTTGCCACTGTCACCATGGGCCCAGTCACCATGGGCACTATCACCTTGATCAGTGTCACCATGATCAGTGTCGCCATGGGCACAGTCAGCATTGGAACTGTCACCATGGGCTCTGTCACCATGAGCACTGTCACCATGATCACGGTCACCATGGGATCTATTACTTTGATTGCGGTCACCATGGAGACTATAACCATGGGCAGTGTCACAATGTGCAGTATCACCATGAGCACTATCACAATGAGCACTGTCACCATGAGCAATCTTTCCATGAGCACTCTCACCATGAGCACTGTCACCATGGACACTGTCACCCTGGGCACTGTCACCATGGGAACTGTCACCGTGAAAAGTGTCACAAAGGATAATATCACTATGGGTACTGTCACCACCGTATATTTCACAAAGACCACTTTCACTGTGAGCATTGTGACTATGGGCACTGTCGCCATGAGCTCTGTCACTATGAGCACTGTCACCATGGGCACTATCATCATGAGCACTGTGACCATGGTCACTGTCACCATGAGCACTGTCACACTGGGCAGTGTCACAATGGGAACTGTCACCATGGGCACTGTCACCGAGAGCACTGTCACCATGAGCACTATCAGCATGAGCAATGTCACCATGGGTACTGAACGATGAGCACTGTCACCATTGGCACTGTCACCATGACCACAGTCACCATGAACACTATTACCATGAGGACTGTCACCATGGGAATTGTCACCATGAGCACTGTTACCATGAGCATGGTCACCATGGGCACTATTACCGTGGTAGCGGTAACCATGGAGACTATAACCATAGGACTGTCACAATGGGCACTATCACCATGGGTATGGTTACGATGGGCACTATTACCGTGATTGCAGTGACCATGGAGATTATACGCAGGGGACTCTCACATCGGGCACTATCAGCATGAGCACAGTCACCATGGGCACTGTCACACTGAGCACTGTCACCATGGAAACGATCACTATGAGCACTGTCACCGTGGATACTGTCACGATGGTAACTGTCACCATTAACACTATCACCATGAGCACAGTCACCGTGTGCACTCTAACAGTGATGGCGGTCACCATGGACAATATAAACATGGACACTGTCACAATGGGCACTGTCGCCATGAGCACTGTCACTATGGGCACTGTCGCCATGAGCACTGTCACCATGAGCACTGTCACCATGAGCATGATCACCATGGACACTATTTCCGTGGTTACAGTTACCATGGAGAATATAAGCATGGGAATGTCACAATGGGAACTATCACTAGGAGCACTGTGACCATGACCAATGTGACCATGTCACATTGGGCAGTGTCACAATCGGGCCTGTCGCCATGGGCTCTGTCACCATGAGCACTGTCACCATGGGCACTGTCACCATGACAACTATCACCATGGGCATTGTCACTATGAACAATATCACCATGAGAAATGTCACCATGGGCACTGTCACCATGTGCCCAGTCCCCATGGGAACTATCACATTGATTGCGGTCACCATGGAGACTATAACCCTCGGCAGTGTCACAATGTGCAGTATCACCATGAGCACTATCACAATGAGCACTGTCACCATGAGCAATCTTTCCATGAGCAGCGTCACCATGAGCACTGTCACCATAAGCACTGTCACCATGGACACTGTCACCATGGGCACTGTCACCATGGGAACTGTCACCGTGAAAAGTGTCACAAAGGGTCATATCACTATGGGTAATGTCACCACAGTATATTTCACAAAGAGCACTTTCACTGTGAGCATTGCGACCATGAGCACTATCACCATGAACACTGTCACCATGAGTACTGTCACCATGAGTACTATCACCATGAGCACTGTTTCCAGGGGCACTCTCACTATGGGCATTGTCGCCATGAGCACTGTCACTATGAGCACTGTCACCATGGGCACTGTTACCATGAGCACTGTCACCATGAGCACGGTCACCATGGGCACTATTTCCGTGATTGCGGTTACCGTGGAGACTATAAGGATGGGAATGTCACAATGGGCACTATCACCATGAGCACTGTGAGCCTGGTCACTGTCACCATGAGAACTGTGACATTGGGCAATGTCACAATGGAAACTGTCACCATGGGCACTGTCACCATGAGCACTATCAGCATGAGCATTGTCACCATGGGCACTTAACGATGAGCACTGTCACCATTGGCACTGTCACCATAACCACAGTCAGCATGAACACTATTACCATGTGCATTGTCACCATGACCACAGTCACCATGAGCACTATTACCGTGAGCATTGTCACCATGGGAATTGTCAACAGAGCACTGTCACCATGAGCACGGTCACCATGGGCATTATTACCGTGGTAGCTGTTACCATGGAGACTATAACCATGGGACTGTCACAATGGGCACTATCACCATGGGTACGGTTATGATGGGCACTATTACCGTGATTGCAGTGACCATGGAGATTATAACCATGGGACTCTCACATCGGGCACTATCAGCATGAGCACTGTCACCATGGGCACTTTCACCCTGAGTACTGTCTCCATGGACACGATCACCATGAGCACTGTCACCGTGGCCACTGTCACCATGGTTAATGTCACCATTCGCACTATCACCATGAGCACGGACACCGTGTGCACTATAACAGTGAATGTGGTCACCATGGACAGTATAAACATGGACACTGTCACAATGGGCACTGTCACCTTGAGAACTGTCACTATGGGCACTGTCGCCATGAGCACTGTAACCATGAGCACGATCACCATGGGCACTATTTCCGTGGTTGCGGTTACCATGGAGAATCTAAGCATGGGAATGTCACAATGGGAACTATCACCAGGAGCACTGTGACCATGAGCACTGTGACCATGGACATTTTCACCATGAGCACTGTCACATTGGGCAGTGTCACAATCGGCCCTATCACCATGGGCTCTGTCACCATGAGCACTGTCACCATGGGCACTCTCACCAAGAGCACTATCACCATGGGCACTGTCACTATGAGAAATATCACCATGAGAACTGCCACCATGGGCACTGTCACCATGAGCACTGTCAACATGTGCCCAGTCGCCATGGGCACTATCACCATGAGCACTATCACAATGAGCACTGTCACCATGATCACTGTTTCCACGGGCACTGTCACCATGAGCATTGTCACCATGATAACAGTCACAATGGGCACTATTACCGTGATTGCGGTCACCATGGAGATTATAACCATATGAACTGTCACAATGGACATTCTCACCATGGGCATTGTCACCATGGGCATTCTCACCATGGGTACTGTCACCATGAGCAGTTTCACCATGGGCACTCTCACCATGAGCACTGTCGCCATGGGCACTCTCACTATGGGCACTGTCGCCATGAGCACTGTCACCATGGGCACTATTTCCGTGATTCCACTTACCATGGAGACTATAAGCATGGGAATGTCACAATGGGCACTATCACAATGAGCACTGTGACCATGAGGATTGTGACCATAGTCACTGTCACCAAGAGCACTGTCACATTGGGCAGTGTAACAATGGACCCTGTCACCATGGGCTCTGTCACCATGAGCAATGTCACCATGGGCACTGTTACCATGAGCACTCTCACCATTAGAACTGTCACCATGGGTACTGTCAGCATTGGAACTGTCACCATGGGCTCTGTCACCATGAGCACTGTCACCATGATCACGGGCACCATGGGCAATATTACTGTGATTGCGGTCACCATGGAGACTATAACCATGGGCAGTGTCACAATGAGCAGTATCACCATGAGCACTATCACAATGAGCACTGTCACCATGAGCACTGTCACCATGGACACTGTCACCATGGGCACTCTCACCATGGGAACTGTCACCGTGAAAAGAGTCACAAAGGGTACTATCACTATGGGTAATATCACCACAGTATATTTCACTAAGAGCACTTTCACAGTCAGCATTGTGACCATGCGCACTATCACCATGAACAGTTTCACCATGAGTACTGTCACCATGGGCACTATCACCATGAGCACTGTTGCCAGGGGAACTCTCACTATGGGAACTGTCGCCATGAGCACTGTCACTGTGAGTACTATCACCATGGGCACTGTTACCATGAGAACTGTCACCATGAGCACGGTCACCATGGGCCCTATTTCGGTGACTGTGGTTATCATGGAGAGTATATACATGGGAATGTCACAATGGGCACTATCCCCAATGAGCACTGTGACCATGAGCAATGTGACCATGGACACTGTTACCATGAGCACTGTCACATTGGGCAGTGTCACAATGTGAACTGTCACCATGGGAACTGTCACCAAGAGCACTGTCACCATGAGCACTGTCAGCATGAGCAATGTCACCATGGGCACTTAACGAGGAGCACTGTCACCATTGGCACTGTCACCATGACCACAGTCACCATGAGCACTATTACCATGAGCATTGTCACAATGGGCACTGTCACCATGGGAACTGTCACCGTGAAAAGTGTCACAAAGGATAATATCACTATGGGTACTGTCACCACAGTATATTTCACAAAGAGCACTTTCACTGTGAGCATTGTGACCATGAGCACTATCACCATGAACACACTCCCCATGAGCACTGTTTCCATGGGCACTGTCACCACGAGCACTGTCACCATGGGCATTGTCACCACGGGCACTATTACCATGATTGCGGTCAACATGGTGAATATAACCATGGACACTGTCACAACGGGCACTCTCACCATGAGCACTGTCACCGTGGGCACTGTCACCATGAGCACTCTAACCATGAGCACTATCAAAAGGGGAACTATCACTGTGATAATTGTCACCATGGGCACTGTCACCGTAGGCAATATAACCATGGGTACTGTCACCATGAGCACTGTCACCTTGGGAACCGTCACCATTGGTACTATTACCATGAGCACTATCACCATGAGCACGGTCTCCATGGGCATTTTCACCGAGATTGCGGTCACCATGGTGACTATAACCATCGGCACTCTCACAAAGGGCTTTATCACGAGAACTATCACCATTAGCACTGACACCATGAGCACTGTTACCATGGGCACTGTCACCATGAGCCCTCTCACCAAGGGAACTGTCACCGTGAACTCTGTCCCAATGGGTACTATTACCATGCGTACTGTCAGCATGGTATATTTCACTAAGAGCATTATCACTGTGAGCATTGTGACCATGAGCACGGGCACCTTGAACACTGTGAGAAAGTACACTGGCTCCATGAACACTCTCACAATGAGCACTGTCACCATGGGCTCTGTCACCATCAGAACTGTCACCATGGGCACTGTCAGCATTGCCGCTGTCACCATGAGCACTGTCACCATGGGCCCATTTACCATGGGCACTATCAACTTGAGCATGGTCACCATGAGCACTTTCGCCATGGGCACTGTGACCATGAGCACTATCACCATGAGAACTGTCACCAAAGGCATTGTCATCATTGGAACTCTCACCATGGGCACTGTCACCATGAGCACTGTCACCATGGACACTGTCACCATGGGCACTGTCACCATGGGAACTGTCACCGTGAAAAGGGTCACAAAGGGTACTATCACTATGGGTACTGTCACCACAGTATATTTCACTAAGAGCACTTGCACTGTGAGCATTGTGACCATGAGCACTGTCACCATGAATACTGTCACTATGGGCACTATCACCATGAACACTGTTGACAGGGGCACTCTCACTATGGGCACGGTCGCCAAGAGCACTTTCACCATTGCCACTGTTACCATGAGCACTGTCACCATGAGCACGGTCACCATGGGCACTATTTCTGTGATTGCGGTTACCATGGAGACTATAGGCATGGGAATGTCACAATGGGCACCATCACAAAGGGCACTGTGACCATGAGCATTGTAACCATAGTCACTGTCACCAAGAGCACTGTCACATTGGGCAGGGTAACAATGGACCCTGTCACCATGGGCTCTGTCACCATGAGCAATGTCACCATGGGCAATGTTACCATGAGCACTACCACCATTAGAACTGTCACCATGGGCACTGTCCGCCTTGGAACTATCACCATGGGCTCTGTCACCATGGGCACTGTCACCATGATCACAGTCACCATGGCCACTCTAACTGTGATTGCGGTCACCATGGAGACTATAACCATGTGCAGTGTCACAAGAGGCAGTATCACCATGAGCACTGTCACCATGGACACTTTCACCATGGGCATTGTCACCATGGGCATTCTCAACATAGGTACTATCACCATGAGCAGTTTCACCATGGGCACTATCACCATGAGCACTGTCACCATGGGCACTGTCGCCATGGGCACTGTCAGCATTGGAACTGTCACCATGGGCTCTGTCAGCATGACCACTGTCACCATGATCACAGTCACCATGCGCACTATTACTGTGATTGCTGTCACCATGGAGACTTTAACCATGGGCAGTGTCACAAGAGGCAGTATCACCGTGAGCCCTGTCACCATGGACACTGTCACCATGGACACTGTCACCATGGGAACTGTCACCGTGAAAAGTGTCACAAAGGGTACTATCACTATGGGTACTGTCACCACAGTATATTTCACTAAGAGCACTTTCACTTTGAGCATTATGATGATGAGCACTCTCACCAAGTACACTGTCACCATGAACATTCTCAGCATGAGCACGGTCACCATGGCCATTGTCACCATGAGCACAGTCACCGTGTGCACTATTACCTTGATTGCGGTCACCATGGAGACTATAACCATGGGATTGTCCAAATCGGCACTATATCCTTGAGCACTGTCACCATGAGAAGTGTCACCAAGGGCACTCTCACCATGGGAACTATCACTATGAGCAATATCACCATGAGAACTGTCACCATGGGCAGTGTCAGCATTGCCACTGTCAACATGGGTTCTGTCACCTGGAGCACTGTCACCATGGGCCCAGTCACCATGGGCAATATCACCTTGAGCAGTGTCACCATGACCACAGTCACCATGAGCACTATTACCATGAGCATTGCCACCATGGGAATAGTCACCATGAGCACTCTCACCATGAGCACGGTCACCATGGGCACTATTCCCGTGGTAGCGGTCAACATGGAGACTATAACCTTGGGACTGTCACAATGGGCACTATCACCATGGGTACGGTTACGATGGGCACTATTACCGTGATTGCAGTGACCTTTCAGATTATAACCATGGGACTCTCACATCGGGCACTATCAGCATGAGCACTGTCACCATGGGCACTGTCACCCTTAGCACTTTCACCATGGACACTATCACCATGAGCACTGTCACCATGGGAACTGTCACCATGAGCATTATTTCCATGAGCATTGCCACCATGGGAATTGTCACCATGAGCACTGTCACCATGAGCACGGTCACCATGGGCACTATTCCCGTGGTAGCGGTCAACATGGAGACTATAACCTTGGGACTGTCACAATGGGCACTATCACCATGGGTACGGTTACGATGGGCACTATTACCGTGATTGCAGTGACCTTTCAGATTATAACCATGGGACTCTCACATCGGGCACTATCAGCATGAGCACTGTCACCATGGGCATTGTCACCCTTAGCACTTTCACCATGGACCCTATCACCATGAGCACTGTCACCATGGGAACTGTCACCATGAGCACTATCACCATGGGCACTGTCACTATGAGCAATATCACCATGAGAACTGTCATCATGGGCACTGTCAGCCTTGCCACTGTCACCATGGGCCCAGTCACCATGGGCACTATCACCTTGATCAGTGTCACCATGATCAGTGTCGCCATGGGCACAGTCAGCATTGGAACTGTCACCATGGGCTCTGTCACCATGAGCACTGTCACCATGATCACGGTCACCATGGGATCTATTACTTTGATTGCGGTCACCATGGAGACTATAACCATGGGCAGTGTCACAATGTGCAGTATCACCATGAGCACTATCACAATGAGCACTGTCACCATGAGCAATCTTTCCATGAGCACTCTCACCATGAGCACTGTCACCATGGACACTGTCACCCTGGGCACTGTCACCATGGGAACTGTCACCGTGAAAAGTGTCACAAAGGATAATATCACTATGGGTACTGTCACCACCGTATATTTCACAAAGACCACTTTCACTGTGAGCATTGTGACTATGGGCACTGTCGCCATGCGCTCTGTCACTATGAGCACTGTCACCATGGGCACTATCATCATGAGCACTGTGACCATGGTCACTGTCACCATGAGCACTGTCACACTGGGCAGTGTCACAATGGGAACTGTCACCATGGGCACTGTCACCGAGAGCACTGTCACCATGAGCACTATCAGCATGAGCAATGTCACCATGGGTACTGAACGATGAGCACTGTCACCATTGGCACTGTCACCATGACCACAGTCACCATGAACACTATTACCATGAGGACTGTCACCATGGGAATTGTCACCATGAGCACTGTTACCATGAGCATGGTCACCATGGGCACTATTACCGTGGTAGCGGTAACCATGGAGACTATAACCATAGGACTGTCACAATGGGCACTATCACCATGGGTATGGTTACGATGGGCACTATTACCGTGATTGCAGTGACCATGGAGATTATACGCAGGGGACTCTCACATCGGGCACTATCAGCATGAGCACAGTCACCATGGGCACTGTCACACTGAGCACTGTCACCATGGAAACGATCACTATGAGCACTGTCACCGTGGATACTGTCACGATGGTAACTGTCACCATTAACACTATCACCATGAGCACAGTCACCGTGTGCACTCTAACAGTGATGGCGGTCACCATGGACAATATAAACATGGACACTGTCACAATGGGCACTGTCGCCATGAGCACTGTCACTATGGGCACTGTCGCCATGAGCACTGTCACCATGAGCACTGTCACCATGAGCATGATCACCATGGACACTATTTCCGTGGTTACAGTTACCATGGAGAATATAAGCATGGGAATGTCACAATGGGAACTATCACTAGGAGCACTGTGACCATGACCAATGTGACCATGTCACATTGGGCAGTGTCACAATCGGGCCTGTCGCCATGGGCTCTGTCACCATGAGCACTGTCACCATGGGCACTGTCACCATGACAACTATCACCATGGGCATTGTCACTATGAACAATATCACCATGAGAAATGTCACCATGGGCACTGTCACCATGTGCCCAGTCCCCATGGGAACTCTCACATTGATTGCGGTCACCATGGAGACTATAACCCTCGGCAGTGTCACAATGTGCAGTATCACCATGAGCACTATCACAATGAGCACTGTCACCATGAGCAATCTTTCCATGAGCAGCGTCACCATGAGCACTGTCACCATAAGCACTGTCACCATGGACACTGTCACCATGGGCACTGTCACCATGGGAACTGTCACCGTGAAAAGTGTCACAAAGGGTCATATCACTATGGGTAATGTCACCACAGTATATTTCACAAAGAGCACTTTCACTGTGAGCATTGCGACCATGAGCACTATCACCATGAACACTGTCACCATGAGTACTGTCACCATGAGTACTATCACCATGAGCACTGTTTCCAGGGGCACTCTCACTATGGGCATTGTCGCCATGAGCACTGTCACTATGAGCACTGTCACCATGGGCACTGTTTCCATGAGCACTGTCACCATGAGCACGGTCACCATGGGCACTATTTCCGTGATTGCGGTTACCGTGGAGACTATAAGGATGGGAATGTCACAATGGGCACTATCACCATGAGCACTGTGAGCCTGGTCACTGTCACCATGAGAACTGTGACATTGGGCAATGTCACAATGGAAACTGTCACCATGGGCACTGTCACCATGAGCACTATCAGCATGAGCATTGTCACCATGGGCACTTAACGATGAGCACTGTCACCATTGGCACTGTCACCATAACCACAGTCAGCATGAACACTATTACCATGTGCATTGTCACCATGACCACAGTCACCATGAGCACTATTACCGTGAGCATTGTCACCATGGGAATTGTCAACAGAGCACTGTCACCATGAGCACGGTCACCATGGGCATTATTACCGTGGTAGCTGTTACCATGGAGACTATAACCATGGGACTGTCACAATGGGCACTATCACCATGGGTACGGTTATGATGGGCACTATTACCGTGATTGCAGTGACCATGGAGATTATAACCATGGGACTCTCACATCGGGCACTATCAGCATGAGCACTGTCACCATGGGCACTTTCACCCTGAGTACTGTCTCCATGGACACGATCACCATGAGCACTGTCACCGTGGCCACTGTCACCATGGTTAATGTCACCATTCGCACTATCACCATGAGCACGGTCACCGTGTGCACTATAACAGTGAATGTGGTCACCATGGACAGTATAAACATGGACACTGTCACAATGGGCACTGTCACCTTGAGAACTGTCACTATGGGCACTGTCGCCATGAGCACTGTAACCATGAGCACGATCACCATGGGCACTATTTCCGTGGTTGCGGTTACCATGGAGAATCTAAGCATGGGAATGTCACAATGGGAACTATCACCAGGAGCACTGTGACCATGAGCACTGTGACCATGGACATTTTCACCATGAGCACTGTCACATTGGGCAGTGTCACAATCGGCCCTATCACCATGGGCTCTGTCACCATGAGCACTGTCACCATGGGCACTCTCACCAAGAGCACTATCACCATGGGCACTGTCACTATGAGAAATATCACCATGAGAACTGTCACCATGGGCACTGTCACCATGAGCACTGTCAACATGTGCCCAGTCGCCATGGGCACTATCACCATGAGCACTATCACAATGAGCACTGTCACCATGATCACTGTTTCCACGGGCACTGTCACCATGAGCATTGTCACCATGATAACGGTCACAATGGGCACTATTACCGTGATTGCGGTCACCATGGAGATTATAACCATATGAACTGTCACAATGGACATTCTCACCATGGGCATTGTCACCATGGGCATTCTCACCATGGGTACTGTCACCATGAGCAGTTTCACCATGGGCACTCTCACCATGAGCACTGTCGCCATGGGCACTCTCACTATGGGCACTGTCGCCATGAGCACTGTCACCATGGGCACTATTTCCGTGATTCCACTTACCATGGAGACTATAAGCATGGGAATGTCACAATGGGCACTATCACAATGAGCACTGTGACCATGAGGATTGTGACCATAGTCACTGTCACCAAGAGCACTGTCACATTGGGCAGTGTAACAATGGACCCTGTCACCATGGGCTCTGTCACCATGAGCAATGTCACCATGGGCACTGTTACCATGAGCACTCTCACCATTAGAACTGTCACCATGGATACTGTCAGCATTGGAACTGTCACCATGGGCTCTGTCACCATGAGCACTGTCACCATGATCACGGGCACCATGGGCAATATTACTGTGATTGCGGTCACCATGGAGACTATAACCATGGGCAGTGTCACAATGAGCAGTATCACCATGAGCACTATCACAATGAGCACTGTCACCATGAGCACTGTCACCATGGACACTGTCACCATGGGCACTCTCACCATGGGAACTGTCACCGTGAAAAGAGTCACAAAGGGTACTATCACTATGGGTAATATCACCACAGTATATTTCACTAAGAGCACTTTCACAGTCAGCATTGTGACCATGCGCACTATCACCATGAACAGTTTCACCATGAGTACTGTCACCATGGGCACTATCACCATGAGCACTGTTGCCAGGGGAACTCTCACTATGGGAACTGTCGCCATGAGCACTGTCACTGTGAGTACTATCACCATGGGCACTGTTACCATGAGAACTGTCACCATGAGCACGGTCACCATGGGCCCTATTTCGGTGACTGTGGTTATCATGGAGAGTATATACATGGGAATGTCACAATGGGCACTATCCCCAATGAGCACTGTGACCATGAGCAATGTGACCATGGACACTGTTACCATGAGCACTGTCACATTGGGCAGTGTCACAATGTGAACTGTCACCATGGGAACTGTCACCAAGAGCACTGTCACCATGAGCACTGTCAGCATGAGCAATGTCACCATGGGCACTTAACGAGGAGCACTGTCACCATTGGCACTGTCACCATGACCACAGTCACCATGAGCACTATTACCATGAGCATTGTCACAATGGGCACTGTCACCATGGGAACTGTCACCGTGAAAAGTGTCACAAAGGATAATATCACTATGGGTACTGTCACCACAGTATATTTCACAGAGAGCACTTTCACTGTGAGCATTGTGACCATGAGCACTATCACCATGAACACACTCCCCATGAGCACTGTTTCCATGGGCACTGTCACCACGAGCACTGTCACCATGGGCATTGTCACCACGGGCACTATTACCATGATTGCGGTCAACATGGTGAATATAACCATGGACACTGTCACAACGGGCACTCTCACCATGAGCACTGTCACCGTGGGCACTGTCACCATGAGCACTCTAACCATGAGCACTATCAAAAGGGGAACTATCACTGTGATAATTGTCACCATGGGCACTGTCACCGTAGGCAATATAACCATGGGTACTGTCACCATGAGCACTGTCACCTTGGGAACCGTCACCATTGGTACTATTACCATGAGCACTATCACCATGAGCACGGTCTCCATGGGCATTTTCACCGAGATTGCGGTCACCATGGTGACTATAACCATCGGCACTCTCACAAAGGGCTTTATCACGAGAACTATCACCATTAGCACTGACACCATGAGCACTGTTACCATGGGCACTGTCACCATGAGCCCTCTCACCAAGGGAACTGTCACCGTGAACTCTGTCCCAATGGGTACTATTACCATGCGTACTGTCAGCATGGTATATTTCACTAAGAGCATTATCACTGTGAGCATTGTGACCATGAGCACGGGCACCTTGAACACTGTGAGAAAGTACACTGGCTCCATGAACACTCTCACAATGAGCACTGTCACCATGGGCTCTGTCACCATCAGAACTGTCACCATGGGCACTGTCAGCATTGCCGCTGTCACCATGAGCACTGTCACCATGGGCCCATTTACCATGGGCACTATCAACTTGAGCATGGTCACCATGAGCACTTTCGCCATGGGCACTGTGACCATGAGCACTATCACCATGAGAACTGTCACCAAAGGCATTGTCATCATTGGAACTCTCACCATGGGCACTGTCACCATGAGCACTGTCACCATGGACACTGTCACCATGGGCACTGTCACCATGGGAACTGTCACCGTGAAAAGGGTCACAAAGGGTACTATCACTATGGGTACTGTCACCACAGTATATTTCACTAAGAGCACTTGCACTGTGAGCATTGTGACCATGAGCACTGTCACCATGAATACTGTCACTATGGGCACTATCACCATGAACACTGTTGACAGGGGCACTCTCACTATGGGCACGGTCGCCAAGAGCACTTTCACCATTGCCACTGTTACCATGAGCACTGTCACCATGAGCACGGTCACCATGGGCACTATTTCTGTGATTGCGGTTACCATGGAGACTATAGGCATGGGAATGTCACAATGGGCACCATCACAAAGGGCACTGTGACCATGAGCATTGTAACCATAGTCACTGTCACCAAGAGCACTGTCACATTGGGCAGTGTAACAATGGACCCTGTCACCATGGGCTCTGTCACCATGAGCAATGTCACCATGGGCAATGTTACCATGAGCACTACCACCATTAGAACTGTCACCATGGGCACTGTCCGCCTTGGAACTATCACCATGGGCTCTGTCACCATGGGCACTGTCACCATGATCACAGTCACCATGGCCACTCTAACTGTGATTGCGGTCACCATGGAGACTATAACCATGTGCAGTGTCACAAGAGGCAGTATCACCATGAGCACTGTCACCATGGACACTTTCACCATGGGCATTGTCACCATGGGCATTCTCAACATAGGTACTATCACCATGAGCAGTTTCACCATGGGCACTATCACCATGAGCACTGTCACCATGGGCACTGTCGCCATGGGCACTGTCAGCATTGGAACTGTCACCATGGGCTCTGTCAGCATGACCACTGTCACCATGATCACAGTCACCATGCGCACTATTACTGTGATTGCTGTCACCATGGAGACTTTAACCATGGGCAGTGTCACAAGAGGCAGTATCACCGTGAGCCCTGTCACCATGGACACTGTCACCATGGACACTGTCACCATGGGAACTGTCACCGTGAAAAGTGTCACAAAGGGTACTATCACTATGGGTACTGTCACCACAGTATATTTCACTAAGAGCACTTTCACTTTGAGCATTATGATGATGAGCACTCTCACCAAGTACACTGTCACCATGAACACTCTCAGCATGAGCACGGTCACCATGGCCATTGTCACCATGAGCACAGTCACCGTGTGCACTATTACCTTGATTGCGGTCACCATGGAGACTATAACCATGGGATTGTCCAAATCGGCACTATATCCTTGAGCACTGTCACCATGAGAACTGTCACCAAGGGCACTCTCACCATGGGAACTATCACTATGAGCAATATCACCATGAGAACTGTCACCATGGGCAGTGTCAGCATTGCCACTGTCAACATGGGTTCTGTTACCTGGAGCACTGTCACCATGGGCCCAGTCACCATGGGCAATATCACCTTGAGCAGTGTCACCATGACCACAGTCACCATGAGCACTATTACCATGAGCATTGCCACCATGGGAATAGTCACCATGAGCACTCTCACCATGAGCACGGTCACCATGGGCACTATTCCCGTGGTAGCGGTCAACATGGAGACTATAACCTTGGGACTGTCACAATGGGCACTATCACCATGGGTACGGTTACGATGGGCACTATTACCGTGATTGCAGTGACCTTTCAGATTATAACCATGGGACTCTCACATCGGGCACTATCAGCATGAGCACTGTCACCATGGGCACTGTCACCCTTAGCACTTTCACCATGGACACTATCACCATGAGCACTGTCACCATGGGAACTGTCACCATGAGCACTATCACCATGGGCACTGTCACTATGAGCAATATCACCATGAGAACTGTCATCATGGGCACTGTCAGCCTTGCCACTGTCACCATGGGCCCAGTCACCATGGGCACTATCACCTTGATCAGTGTCACCATGATCAGTGTCGCCATGGGCACAGTCAGCATTGGAACTGTCACCATGGGCTCTGTCACCATGAGCACTGTCACCATGATCACGGTCACCATGGGAACAATTACTTTGATTGCGGTCACCATGGAGACTATAACCATGGGCAGTGTCACAATGTGCAGTATCACCATGAGCACTATCACAATGAGCACTGTCACCATGAGCAATCTTTCCATGAGCACTCTCACCATGAGCACTGTCACCATGGACACTGTCACCCTGGGCACTGTCACCATGGGAACTGTCACCGTGAAAAGTGTCACAAAGGATAATATCACTATGGGTACTGTCACCACTGTATATTTCACAAAGACCACTTTCACTGTGAGCATTGTGACTATGGGCACTGTCGCCATGAGCTCTGTCACTATGAGCACTGTCACCATGGGCACTATCACCATGAGCACTGTGACCATGGTCACTGTCACCATGGGCACTGTCACACTGAGCACTGTTACCATGGAAATGATCGCTTTGAGCACTGTCACCGTGGACACTGTCACGATGGTAATTGTCACCATTAACACTATCACCATGAGCACGGTCACCGTGTGCACTCTAACAGTGATGGCGGTCACCATGGACAATATAAACATGGACACTGTCACAATGGGCACTGTCGCCATGAGCACTGTCACTATGGGCACTGTCGCCATGAGCACTGTCACCATGAGCACTGTCACCATGAGCATGATCACCATGGACACTATTTCCGTGGTTACAGTTACCATGGAGAATATAAGCATGGGAATGTCACAATGGGAACTATCACTAGGAGCACTGTGACCATGACCAATGTGACCATGTCACATTGGGCAGTGTCACAATCGGGCCTGTCGCCATGGGCTCTGTCACCATGAGCACTGTCACCATGGGCACTGTCACCATGACAACTATCACCATGGGCATTGTCACTATGAACAATATCACCATGAGAAATGTCACCATGGGCACTGTCACCATGTGCCCAGTCCCCATGGGAACTATCACATTGATTGCGGTCACCATGGAGACTATAACCCTCGGCAGTGTCACAATGTGCAGTATCACCATGAGCACTATCACAATGAGCACTGTCACCATGAGCAATCTTTCCATGAGCACGGTCACCATGAGCACTGTCACCATGAGCACTGTCACCATGGGAACTGTCACCGTGAAAAGTGTCACAAAGGGTCATATCACTATGGGTAATGTCACCACAGTATATTTCAGAAAGAGCACTTTCACTGTGAGCATTGCGACCATGAGCACTATCACCATGAACACTGTCACCATGAGTACTGTCACCATGAGTACTATCACCATGAGCACTGTTTCCAGGGGCACTCTCACTATGGGCACTGTCGCCATGAGCACTGTCACTATGAGCACTGTCACCATGGGCACTGTTACCATGAGCACTGTCACCATGAGCACGGTCACCATGGGCACTATTTCTGTGATTGCGGTTACCGTGGAGACTATAAGGATGGGAATGTCACAATGGGCACTATCACCATGAGCACTGTGAGCCTGGTCACTGTCACAATGAGCACTGTGACATTGGGCAGTGTCACAATGGAAACTGTCACCATGGGCACTGTCACCATGAGCACTATCAGCATGAGCAATGTCACCATGGCCACTTAACCATGAGCACTGTCACCATTGGCACTGTCACCATGACCACAGTCACCATGAACACTATTACCATGTGCATTGTCACCATGACCACAGTCACCATGAGCACTATTACCATGAGCATTGTCACCATGGGAATTGTCAACAGAGCACTGTCACCATGAGCACGGTCACCATGGGCATTATTACCGTAGTAGCGGTTACCATGGAGACTATAACCATGGGACTGTCACAATGGGCACTATCACCATGGGTACGGTTACGATGGGCACTATTACCGTGATTGCAGTGACCATGGAGATTATAACCATGGGACTCTCACACCGGGCACTATCAGCATGAGCACTGTCACCATGGGCACTTTCACCCTGAGTACTGTCTCCATGGACACGATCACCATGAGCACTGTCACCGTGGCCACTGTCACCATGGTTAATGTCACCATTCGCACTATCACCATGAGCACGGTCACCGTGTGCACTATAACAGTGAATGTGGTCACCATGGACAGTATAAACATGGACACTGTCACAATGGGCACTGTCACCTTGAGAACTGTCACTATGGGCACTGTCGCCATGAGCACTGTAACCATGAGCACGATCACCATGGGCACTATTTCCGTGGTTGCGGTTACCATGGAGAATCTAAGCATGGGAATGTCACAATGGGAACTATCACCAGGAGCACTGTGACCATGAGCACTGTTACCATGGGCACTTTCACCATGAGCCCTCTCACCAAGGTAACTGTCACCGTGAACTCTGTCCCAATGGGTACTATTACCATGCGTACTGTCAGCATGGTATATTTCACTAAGAGCATTATCACTGTGAGCATTGTGACCATGAGCACGGGCACCTTGAACACTGTGAGAAAGTACACTGGCTCCATGAACACTCTCACCATGAGCACTGTCACCATGGGCTCTGTCACCATCAGAACTGTCACCATGAGCACTGTCAGCATTGCCGCTGTCACCATGAGCACTGTCACCATGGGCCCATTTACCATGGGCACTATCAACTTGAGCATGGTCACCATGAGCACTTTCGCCATGGGCACTGTGACCATGAGCACTATCACCATGAGAACTGTCACCAAAGGCATTGTCATCATTGGAACTCTCACCATGGGCACTGTCACCATGAGCACTGTCACCATGGACACTGTCACCATGGGCACTGTCACCATGGGAACTGTCACCGTGAAAAGGGTCACAAAGGGTACTATCACTATGGGTACTGTCACCACAGTATATTTCACTAAGAGCACTTGCACTGTGAGCATTGTGACCATGAGCACTGTCACCATGAATACTGTCACTATGGGCACTATCACCATGAACACTGTTGCCAGGGGCACTCTCACTATGGGCACGGTCGCCAAGAGCACTTTCACCATTGCCACTGTTACCATGAGCACTGTCACCATGAGCACGGTCACCATGGGCACTATTTCTGTGATTGCGGTTACCATGGAGACTATAGGCATGGGAATGTCACAATGGGCACCATTACAAAGGGCACTGTGACCATGAGCATTGTAACCATAGTCACTGTCACCAAGAGCACTGTCACATTGGGTAGTGTAACAATGCACCCTGTCACCATGGGCTCTGTAACCATGAGCAATGTCACCATGGGCAATGTTACCATGAGCACTAACACCATTAGAACTGTCACCATGGGCACTGTCCGCCTTGGAACTATCACCATGGGCTCTGTCACCATGAGCACTGTCACCATGATCACAGTCACCATGGCCCCTCTAACTGTGATTGCGGTCACCATGGAGACTATAACTATGTGCAGTGTCACAAGAGGCAGTATCAACATGAGCACTGTCACCATGGACACTTTCACCATGGGCATTGTCACCATGGGCATTCTCAACATGGGTACTATCACCATGAGCCGTTTCACCATGGGCACTATCACCATGAGCACCGTTGCCATGGGGACTGTCGCCATGGGCACTCTCACTATGGGCACTGTCGCCATGAGCACTGTCACCATGGGCACTATTTCCGTGATTCCACTTACCATGGAGACTATAAGCATGGGAATGTCACAATGGGCACTATCACCATGAGCACTGTGAGCCTGGTCACTGTCACCATGAGCACTGTGACATTGGGCAGTGTCACAATGGAAACTGTCACCATGGGCACTGGCACCATGAGCACTATCAGCATGAGCAATGTCACCATGGCCACTTAACCATGAGCACTCTCACCATTGGCACTGTCACCATGACCACAGTCACCATGAACACTATTACCATGTGCATTGTCACCATGACCACAGTCACCATGAGCACTATTACCATGAGCATTGTCACCATGGGAATTGTCAACAGAGCACTGTCACCATGAACACGGTCACCATGGGCATTATTACCGTGGTAGCGGTTACCATGGAGACTATAACCATGGGACTGTCACAATGGGCACTATCACCATGGGTACGGTTACGATGGGCACTATTACCGTGATTGCAGTGACCATGGAGATTATAACCATGGGACTCTCACACCGGGCACTATCAGCATGAGCACTGTCACCATGGGCACTTTCTCCCTGAGTACTGTCTCCATGGACACGATCACCATGAGCACTGTCACCGTGGCCACTGTCACCATGGTTAGTGTTACCATTCGCACTATCACCATGAGCACGGTCACCGTGTGCCCTATAACAGTGAATGTGGTCACCATGGACAGTATAAACATGGACACTGTCACAATGGGCACTGTCACCGTGAGAACTGTCACTATGGGCACTGTCGCCATGAGCACTGTAACCATGAGCACGATCAACATGGGCACTATTTCCGTGGTTGCGGTTACCATGGAGAATCTAAGCATGGGAATGTCACAATGGGAACTATCCCCAGGAGCACTGTGACCATGAGCACTGTGACCATGGTGATTGTCACCATGAGCACTGTCACATTGGGCAGTGTCACAATCGGCCCTATCACCATGGGCTCTGTCACCATGAGCAGTGTCACCATGGGCACTGTCACCATGGGCACTGTCAGCATTGGAAGTGTCACCATGGGCTCTGTCAGCATGACCACTGTCACCATGATCACACTCACCATGCGCACTATTACTGTGATTGCGGTCACCATGGAGACTAAAACTATGGGCAGTGTCACAAGAGGCAGTATCACCGTGAGCACTGTCACCATGGACACTGTCACCATGGGCACTGTCACCATGGGAACTGTCACCGTGAAAAGTGTCACAAAGGGTCATATCACTATGGGTAATGTCACCACAGTATATTTCACAAAGAGCACTTTCACTGTGAGCATTGCGACCATGAGCACTATCACCATGAACACTGTCACCATGAGTACTGTCACCATGAGTACTATCACCATGAGCACTGTTTCCAGGGGCACTCTCACTATGGGCACTGTCGCCATGAGCACTGTCACTATGAGCACTGTCACCATGGACACTGTCACCATGGGCACTGTCACCATGGGAACTGTCACCGTGAAAAGTGTCACAAAGGATAATATCACTATGGGTAATGTCACCACAGTATATTTCACAAAGAGAACTTTCACTGTGAGCATTGTGACCATGAGCACTTTCACCATAAACACACTCCCCATGAGCACTGATTCCATGGGCACTGTCACCACGAGCACTGTCACCATGGGCATTGTCACCACAGGCACTATTACCATGATTGCGGTCAACATGGTGAATATAACCATGGACACTGTCACAACGGGCACTCTCACCATGAGCACTGTCACCGTGGGCACTGTCACCATGAGCACTCTAACCATGAGCACTATCAAAAGGGGAACTATCACTGTGATAATTGTCACCATGGGCACTGTCACCGTAGGCAATATAACCATGGGTACTGTCACCATGAGCACTGTCACCTTGGGAACCGTCACCATTGGTACTATTACCATGAGCACTATCACCATGAGCACGGTCTCCATGGGCATTTTCACCGAGATTGCGGTCACCATGGTGACTATAACCATCGGCACTCTCACAAAGGGCTTTATCACGAGAACTATCACCATTAGCACTGTCACCATGAGCACTGTTACCATGGGCACTGTCACCATGAGCCCTCTCACCAAGGGAACTGTCACCGTGAACTCTGTCCCAATGGGTACTATTGCCATGCGTACTGTCACCATGGTATATTTCACTAAGAGCATTATCACTGTGAGCATTGTTACCATGAGCACGGGCACCTTGAACACTGTGAGAAAGTACACTGGCTCCATGAACACTCTCACCATGAGCACTTTCACCATGGGCTCTGTCACCATCAGAACTGTCACCATGGGCACTGTCAGCATTGCCGCTGTCACCATGAGCACTGTCACCATGGGCCCATTTAACATGGGCACTATCAACTTGAGCATGGTCACCATGAGCACTTTCGCCATGGGCACTGTGACCATGAGCACTATCACCATGAGAACTGTCACCAAAGGCATTGTCATCATTGGAACTCTCACCATGGGCACTGTCACCATGAGCACTGTCACCAAGGACACTGTCACCATGGGCACTGTCACCATGGGAACTGTCACCGTGAAAAGGGTCACAAAGGGTACTATCACTATGGGTACTGTCACCACAGTATATTTCACTAAGAGCACTTGCACTGTGAGCATTGTGACCATGAGCAGTGTCACCATGAATACTGTCACTATGGGCACTATCACCATGAACACTGTTGCCAGGGGCACTCTCACTATGGGCACGGTCGCTAAGAGCACTTTCACCATTGCCACTGTTACCATGAGCACTGTCACCATGAGCACGGTCACCATGGGCACTATTTCAGTGATTGCGGTTACCATGGAGACTGTAGGCATGGGAATGTCACAATGGGCACCATCACAAAGGGCACTGTGACCATGAGCATTGTAACCATACTCACTGTCACCAAGAGCACTGTCACATTGGGCAGTGTAACAATGCACCCTGTCACCATGGGCTCTGTCACCATGAGCAATGTCACCATGGGCAATGTTACCATGAGCACTACCACCATTAGAACTGTCACCATGGGCAGTGTCCGCCTTGGAACTATCACCATGGTCTCTGTCACCATGAACACTGTCACCATGATCACGTTCACCATGGCCACTCTAACTGTGATTGCGGTCACCATGGAGACTATAACCATGTGCAGTGTCACAAGAGGCAGTATCACCATGAGCACTGTCACCATGGACACTTTCACCATGGGCATTGTCACCATGGGCATTCTCAACATGGGTACTATCACCATGAGCAGTTTCACCATGGGCACTATCACCATGAGCACTGTTGCCATGGGCACTGTCGCCATGGGCACTCTCACTATGGGCACTGTCGCCATGAGCACTGTCACCATGGGCACTATTTCCGTGATTCCACTTACCATGGAGACTATAAGCATGGGAATGTCACAATGGGCACTATCACCATGAGCACTGTGAGCCTGGTCACTGTCACCATGAGCACTGTGACATTGGGCAGTGTCACAATGGAAACTGTCACCATGGGCACTGTCACCATGAGCACTATCAGCATGAGCAATGTCACCATGGCCACTTAACCATGAGCACTGTCACCATTGGCACTGTCACCATGAACACAGTCACCATGAACACTATTACCATGTGCATTGTCACCATGACCACAGTCACCATGAGCACTATTACCATGAGCATTGTCACCATGGGAATTGTCAACAGAGCACTGTCACCATGAGCACGGTCACCATGGGCATTATTACCGTGGTAGCGGTTACCATGGAGACTATAACCATGGGACTGTCACAATGGGCACTATCACCATGGGTATGGTTACGATGGGCACTATTACCGTGATTGCAGTGACCATGGAGATTATAACCATGGGACTCTCACATCGGGCACTATCAGCATGAACACTCTCACCATGAGCACTGTTGCCATGGGCACTCTCAGTATGGGCACTGTCGCCATGAGCACTATCACCATGGGCACTATTTCTGTGATTGCGGTTACCATGGAGACTATAAGCATGGGAATATCACAATGGGCACTATTACAATGAGCACTGTGACCATGTGCATTGTGACCATAGTCATTGTCACCAAGAGCACTGTCACATTGGGCAGTGTAACAATGGACCCTTTCACCATGGGTTCTGTCACCATGAGCAATGTCACCATGGGCACTGTCAGCATTGGAACTGTCACTATGGGCTCTGTCACCATGAGCACTGTCACCATGAGCACTGTCACAATGAGCACGATCACCATGGGCACTATTTCCGTGGTTACGGTTACCATGGAGAATATAAGCATGGGAATGTCACAATGGGAACTATCACCAGGAGCACTGTGACCATGACCACTGTGACCATGGTCATTGTCACCATGAGCACTTTCGCCATGGGCACTGTCACCATGAGCACTATCACCATGGGCACTGTCACTATGAACAATATCAACATGAGAATTGTCACCATGGGCACTGTCAGCATTGCCACTATCACCATGGGCTCTGTCACCATGAGCACTGTCACCATGGACACTGTCACCCTGGGCACTGTCACCATGGGAACTGTCACCGTGAAAAGTGTCACAAAGGATAATATCACTATGGGTACTGTCACCACCGTATATTTCACAAAGACCACTTTCACTGTGAGCATTGTGACTATGGGCACTGTCGCCATGAGATCTGTCACTATGAGCACTGTCACCATGGGCACTATCACCATGAGCACTGTGACCATGGTCACTGTCACCATGAGCACTGTCACACTGGGCAGTGTCACAATGGGAACTGTCACCATGGGCACTGTCACCGAGAGCACTGTCACCATGAGCACTATCAGCATGAGCAATGTCACCATGGGTACTGAACGATGAGCACTGTCACCATGGGCACTGTCACCATGACCACAGTCACGATGAACACTATTACAATGAGGACTGTCACCATGGGAATTGTCACCATGAGCACTGTTACCATGAGCATGGTCATCATGGGCACTATTACCGTGGTAGCGGTCACCATGGAGACTATAACCATAGGACTGTCACAATGGGCACTATCACCATGGGTATGGTTAGGATGGGCACTATTACCGTGATTGCAGTGACCATGGAGATTATACACAGGGGACTCTCACATCGGGCACGATCAGCATGAGCACAGTCACCATGGGCACTGTCACACTGAGCACTGTCACCATGGAAACGATCACTATGAGCACTGTCACCGTGGACACTGTCACGATGGTAATTGTCACCATTAACACTATCACCATGAGCACGGTCACCGTGTGCACTCTAACAGTGATGGCGCTCACCATGGACAATATAAACATGGACACTGTCACAATGGGCACTGTCGCCATGAGCACTGTCACTATGGGCACTGTCGCCATGAGCACTGTCACCATGAGCACTGTCACCATGAGCATGATCACCATGGACACTATTTCCGTGGTTACAGTTACCATGGAGAATATAAGCATGGGAATGTCACAATGGGAACTATCACTAGGAGCACTGTGACCATGACCAATGTGACCATGTCACATTGGGCAGTGTCACAATCGGGCCTGTCGCCATGGGCTCTGTCACCATGAGCACTGTCACCATGGGCACTGTCACCATGACAACTATCACCATGGGCATTGTCACTATGAACAATATCACCATGAGAAATGTCACCATGGGCACTGTCACCATGTGCCCAGTCCCCATGGGAACTATCACATTGATTGCGTCACCATGGAGACTATAACCCTCGGCAGTGTCACAATGTGCAGTATCACCATGAGCACTATCACAATGAGCACTGTCACCATGAGCAATCTTTCCATGAGCAGCGTCACCATGAGCACTGTCACCATAAGCACTGTCACCATGGACACTGTCACCATGGGCACTGTCACCATGGGAACTGTCACCGTGAAAAGTGTCACAAAGGGTCATATCACTATGGGTAATGTCACCACAGTATATTTCACAAAGAGCACTTTCACTGTGAGCATTGCGACCATGAGCACTATCACCATGAACACTGTCACCATGAGTACTGTCACCATGAGTACCATCACCATGAGCACTGTTTCCAGGGGCACTCTCACTATGGGCATTGTCGCCATGAGCACTGTCACTATGAGCACTGTCACCATGGGCACTGTTACCATGAGCACTGTCACCATGAGCACGGTCACCATGGGCACTATTTCTGTGATTGCGGTTACCGTGGAGACTATAAGGATGGGAATGTCACAATGGGCACTATCACCATGAGCACTGTGAGCCTGGTCACTGTCACAATGAGCACTGTGACATTGGGCAGTGTCACAATGGAAACTGTCACCATGGGCACTGTCACCATGAGCACTATCAGCATGAGCATTGTCACCATGGGCACTTAACCATGAGCACTGTCACCATTGGCACTGTCACCATGACCACAGTCACCATGAACACTATTACCATGTGCATTGTCACCATGACCACAGTCACCATGAGCACTATTACCATGAGCATTGTCACCATGGGAATTGTCAACAGAGCACTGTCACCATGAGCACAGTCACCATGGGCATTATTACCGTGGTAGCGGTTACCATGGAGACTATAACCATGGGACTGTCACAATGGGCAATATCACCATGGGTATGGTTACGATGGGCACTATTACCGTGATTGCAGTGACCCTGGAGATTATAACCATGGGACTCTCACATCGGGCACTATCAGCATGAGCACTGTCACCATGGGCACTTTCACCCTGAGTACTGTCTCCATGGACACGATCACCATGAGCACTGTCACCGTGGCCACTGTCACCACGGTTAATGTCACCATTCGCACTATCACCATGAGCACGGTCACCGTGTGCACTATAACAGTGAATGTGGTCACCATGGACAGTATAAACATGGACACTGTCACAAAGGGCACTGTCACCTTGAGAACTGTCACTATGGGCACTGTCGCCATGAGCACTGTAACCATGAGCACGATCACCATGGGCACTATTTCCGTGGTTGCGGTTACCATGGAGAATCTAAGCATGGGAATGTCACAATGGGAACTATCCCCAGGAGCACTGTGACCATGAGCACTGTGACCATGGTCATTGTCACCATGAGCACTGTCACATTGGGCAGTGTCACAATCGGCCCTATCTCCATGGGCTCTGTCACCATGAGCACTGTCACCATGGGGACTCTCACCATGAGCACTATCACCATGGGCACTGTCACTATGAGAAATATCACCATGAGAACTGTCACCATGGGCACTGTCACCATGAGCACTGTCAACATGTGCCCAGTCGCCATGGGCACTATCACCATGAGCACTATCACAATGAGCACTGTCACCATGAGCACTGTTTCCACGGGCACTGTCACCATGAGCATTGTCACCATGATAACGGTCACAATGGGCACTATTACCGTGATTGCGGTCACCATGGAGATTATAACCATGTGAACTGTCACAATGGACATTCTCACCATGGGCATTGTCACCATGGGCATTCTCACCATGGGTACTGTCACCATGAGCAGTTTCACCACGGGGGCACTCTCACCATGAGCACTGTCGCCATGGGCACTCTCACTATGGGCACTGTCGCCATGAGCACTGTCACCATGGGCACTATTTCCGTGATTCCACTTACCATGGAGACTATAAGCATGGGAATGTCACAATGGGCACTATCACAATGAGCACTGTGACCATGAGCATTGTGACCATAGTCACTGTCACCAAGAGCACTGTCACATTGGGCAGTGTAACAATGGACCCTGTCACCATGGGCTCTGTCACCATGAGCAATGTCACCATGGGCACTGTTACCATGAGCACTATCACCATTAGAACTGTCACCATGGGCACTGTCAGCATTGGAACTGTCACCATGGGCTCTGTCACCATGAGCACTGTCACCATGATCACGGGCACCATGGGCAATATTACTGTGATTGCGGTCACCATGGAGACTATAACCATGGGCAGTGTCACAATGGGCAGTATCACCATGAGCACTGTCACCATGGACACTGTCACCATGGGCACTGTCACCATGGGAACTGTCACCGTGAAAAGAGTCACAAAGGGTACTATCACTATGGGTAATGTCACCACAGTATATTTCACTAAGAGCACTTTCACTGTCAGCATTGTGACCATGCGCACTATCACCATGAACAGTTTCACCATGAGTACTGTCACCATGGGCACTATCACCATGAGCACTGTTGCCAGGGGAACTCTCACTATGGGAACTGTCGCCATGAGCACTGTCACTGTGAGTACTGTCACCATGGGCACTGTTACCATGAGAACTGTCACCATGGGCACGGTCACCATGGGCACTATTTCCGTGACTCTGGTTATCATGGAGAGTATATACATGGGAATGTCACAATGAGCACTATCCCCATGAGCACTGTGACCATGGACACTGTTAACATGAGCACTGTCACATTGGGCAGTGTCACAATGTGAACTGTCACCATGGGCACTGTCACCAAGAGCACTGTCACCATGAGCACTGTCAGCATGAGCAATGTCACCATGGGCACTGAACCATGAGCACTGTCACCATTGGCACTGTCACCATGACCACAGTCATCATGAGCACTATTACCATGAGCATTGTCACCATGGGAATTGTCACCATGAGCACTGTCACCATGAGCATGGTCACCGTGTTCCATATTACCGTGGTAGCGGTCACCATGGAGACTATAACCATGGGACTGTCACAATGGGCACTATCACCATGGGTATGGTTACGATGGGCCCTATTACCGTGATGGCAGTAACCATGTAGATTATAACCATGGGATTTTCACATCGGGCACTATCAGCATGAACACTGTCACGACGAGCACTGTCACGATGGACACTATCACCATGGGCACTGTCACCGTGGACATTGTCACCATGGGTATTGTCACCATTAGCACTAGCACCATGAGCACCGTCACCATGTGCACTATAACAGTGATTGCGGTCACAATGGACAATATAAACATGGACTCTGTCACCATGAGCACTCTCACCGTAGGCACTGTCACCTTGAGCACTGTCACCATGGGCACTGTCGCCATGAGAACTCTCACCATGGGCATTATCACCATGAGCACTGCCACAATGGGCACTGTCACCATAAGCACTATCAACATCGGCACTGTCACCATGAGCAATATCAAGATCACAAGGGTAACTAAGGGCAATATTACTGTGATTACCGTCACCATGGAGACTATAACCATGGGCACTGTCACAATGGGCACTATCACCATGAGCACGATCGCCATGAGCACTCTCACCATGGGCACTGTCACCATAAGCACTGTCACCATGGGTACTATCACTCTCATCACTCTCACCATGAACACTATCACTATGAGCACGGTCACAATAGGCAGTATCACCATGAGCACTGTTGCCATGGCCACTGTTGCCATGGGCACTCTCACAAAGGGCACTGTCGCCATGAGCACTGTCAACATGGGCACTATTTCCGTGATTGCGGTTACCATGGAGTGTATAAGCATGGGAATGTCTCAATGGGCACTATCACAATGAGCACTGTGACCATAGTCACTGTGACCATGAGCACTGTCACATTGGGCAGTGTAACAATGGGCCCTGTCACCATCGGCTCTGTCACCATGAGCACTGTCACCATGATCACGGTCACCATGAGCACACTATTACTGTGATTGCGGTCACCATGGAGACTATAACCATGGGCAGTGTCGCAATGGGCAGTATCACCATGAGCACTATCAAAATGAGCACTGTCACCAGAGCACTGTCACCATGGACACTGTCACCATGGGAACTGTCACCATGGGAACTGTCACCGTGAAAAGAGTCACAAAGGGTACTATCACTATGGATAATGTGGTAATGTCACCACAGTATATTTCACTAAGAGCACTTTCACTGTCAGCATTGTGACCATGAGCACTATCACCATGAACAGTTTCACTATGAGTACTGTCACCATGGGCACTATCACCATGAGCACTGTTGCCAGGGGAACTCTCACTATGGGAACTGTCGCGATGAGCACTGTCACTGTGAGTACTGTCACCATGGGCACTGTTACAATGAGAACTGTCACCATGAGCATGGTCACCATGCCACTATTTCCGTGACTGTGGTTATCATGTAGAGTATATACATGGGAATGTCACAATGGGCACTATCCCCATGAGCACTGTGACCATGAGCACTGTGACCATGGACACTGTTACCATGAGCACTGTCACATTGGGCAGTGTCACAATGGGAACTGTCACCATGGGCACTGTCACGAAGAGCACTGTCACCATGAGCACTGTCAGCATGAGCAATGTCACCATGGGCACTTAACCAGGAGCACTGTCACCATTGGCACTGTCACCATGACCACAGTCACCATGAGCACTATTACCATGAGCATTGTCACCATGGGCACTGTCACCATGGGAACTGTCACCGTGAAAAGGGTCACAAAGGGTACTATCACTATGGGTACTGTCACCACAGTATATTTCACTAAGAGCACTTGCACTGTGAGCATTGTGAACATGAGCACTGTCACCATGAATACTGTCACTATGGGCACTATCACCATGAACACTGTTGCCAGGGGCACTCTCACTATGGGCACGGTCGCCAAGAGCACTTTCACCATTGCCACTGTTACCATGAGCACTGTCACCATGAGCACGGTCACCATGGGCACTATTTCTGTGATTGCGGTTACCATGGAGACTGTAGGCATGGGAATGTCACAATGGGCACCATCACAAAGGGCACTGTGACCATGAGCATTGTAACCATAGTCACTGTCACCAAGAGCACTGTCACATTGGGCAGTGTAACAATGGACCCTGTCACCATGGGCTCTGTCACCATGAGCAATGTCACCATGGGCAATGTTACCATGAGCACTACCACCATTAGAACTGTCACCATGGGCACTGTCCGCCTTGGAACTATCACCATGGGCTCTGTCACCATGAGCACTGTCACCATGATCACAGTCACCATGGCCACTCTAACTGTGATTGCGGTCACCATGGAGACTATGACCATGTGCAGTGTCACAAGAGGCAGTATCAACATGAGCACTGTCACCATGGACACTTTCACCATGGGCATTGTCACCATGGGCATTCTCAACATGGGTACTATCACCATGAGCCGTTTCACCATGGGCACTACCACCATGAGCACCGTTGCCATGGGGACTGTCGCCATGGGCACTCTCACTATGGGCACTGTCGCCATGAGCACTGTCACCATGGGCACTATTGCCGTGATTCCACTTACCATGGAGACTATAAGCATGGGAATGTCACAATGGGCACTATCACCATGAGCACTGTGAGCCTGGTCACTGTCACCATGAGCACTGTGACATTGGGCAGTGTCACAATGGAAACTGTCACCATGGGCACTGTCACCATGAGCACTATCAGCATGAGCAATGTCACCATGGCCACTTAACCATGAGCACTGTCACCATTGGCACTGTCACCATGACCACAGTCACCATGAACACTATTACCATGTGCATTGTCACCATGACCACAGTCACCATGAGCACTATTACCATGAGCATTGTCACCATGGGAATTGTCAACAGAGCACTGTCACCATGAGCACGGTCACCATGGGCATTATTACCGTGGTAGCGGTTACCATGGAGACTATAACCATGGGACTGTCACAATGGGCACTATCACCATGGGTAAGGTTACGATGGGCACTATTACCGTGATTGCAGTGACCATGGAGATTATAACCATGGGACTCTCACACCGGGCACTATCAGCATGAGCACTGTCACCATGAGCACTTTCTCCCTGAGTACTGTCTTCATGGACACGATCACCATGAGCACTGTCACCGTGGCCACTGTCACCATGGTTAGTGTTACCATTCGCACTATCACCATGAGCACGGTCACCGTGTGCACTACAACAGTGAATGTGGTCACCATGGACAGTATAAACATGGACACTGTCACAATGGGCACTGTCACCTTGAGAACTGTCACTATGGGCACTGTCGCCATGAGCACTGTAACCATGAGCACGATCACCATGGGCACTATTTCCGTGGTTGCGGTTACCATGGAGAATCTAAGCATGGGAATGTCACAATGGGAACTATCACCAGGAGCACTGTGACCATGAGCACTGTGACCATGGTCATTGTCACCATGAGCACTGTCACATTGGGCAGTGTCACAATCGGCCCTATCTCCATGGGCTCTGTCACCATGAGCACTGTCACCATGGGGACTCTCACCATGAGCACTATCACCATGGGCACTGTCACTATGAGAAATATCACCATGAGAACTGTCACCATGGGCACTGTCACCATGAGCACTGTCAACATGTGCCCAGTCGCCATGGGCACTATCACCATGAGCACTATCACAATGAGCACTGTCACCATGAGCACTGTTTCCACGGGCACTGTCACCATGAGCATTGTCACCATGATAACGGTCACAATGGGCACTATTACCGTGATTGCGGTCACCATGGAGATTATAACCATGTGAACTGTCACAATGGACATTCTCACCATGGGCATTGTCACCATGGGCATTCTCACCATGGGTACTGTCACCATGAGCAGTTTCACCACGGGGGCACTCTCACCATGAGCACTGTCGCCATGGGCACTCTCACTATGGGCACTGTCGCCATGAGCACTGTCACCATGGGCACTATTTCCGTGATTCCACTTACCATGGAGACTATAAGCATGGGAATGTCACAATGGGCACTATCACAATGAGCACTGTGACCATGAGCATTGTGACCATAGTCACTGTCACCAAGAGCACTGTCACATTGGGCAGTGTAACAATGGACCCTGTCACCATGGGCTCTGTCACCATGAGCAATGTCACCATGGGCACTGTTACCATGAGCACTATCACCATTAGAACTGTCACCATGGGCACTGTCAGCATTGGAACTGTCACCATGGGCTCTGTCACCATGAGCACTGTCACCATGATCACGGGCACCATGGGCAATATTACTGTGATTGCGGTCACCATGGAGACTATAACCATGGGCAGTGTCACAATGGGCAGTATCACCATGAGCACTGTCACCATGGACACTGTCACCATGGGCACTGTCACCATGGGAACTGTCACCGTGAAAAGAGTCACAAAGGGTACTATCACTATGGGTAATGTCACCACAGTATATTTCACTAAGAGCACTTTCACTGTCAGCATTGTGACCATGCGCACTATCACCATGAACAGTTTCACCATGAGTACTGTCACCATGGGCACTATCACCATGAGCACTGTTGCCAGGGGAACTCTCACTATGGGAACTGTCGCCATGAGCACTGTCACTGTGAGTACTGTCACCATGGGCACTGTTACCATGAGAACTGTCACCATGGGCACGGTCACCATGGGCACTATTTCCGTGACTCTGGTTATCATGGAGAGTATATACATGGGAATGTCACAATGAGCACTATCCCCATGAGCACTGTGACCATGGACACTGTTAACATGAGCACTGTCACATTGGGCAGTGTCACAATGTGAACTGTCACCATGGGCACTGTCACCAAGAGCACTGTCACCATGAGCACTGTCAGCATGAGCAATGTCACCATGGGCACTGAACCATGAGCACTGTCACCATTGGCACTGTCACCATGACCACAGTCATCATGAGCACTATTACCATGAGCATTGTCACCATGGGAATTGTCACCATGAGCACTGTCACCATGAGCATGGTCACCGTGTTCCATATTACCGTGGTAGCGGTCACCATGGAGACTATAACCATGGGACTGTCACAATGGGCACTATCACCATGGGTATGGTTACGATGGGCCCTATTACCGTGATGGCAGTAACCATGTAGATTATAACCATGGGATTTTCACATCGGGCACTATCAGCATGAACACTGTCACGACGAGCACTGTCACGATGGACACTATCACCATGGGCACTGTCACCGTGGACATTGTCACCATGGGTATTGTCACCATTAGCACTAGCACCATGAGCACCGTCACCATGTGCACTATAACAGTGATTGCGGTCACAATGGACAATATAAACATGGACTCTGTCACCATGAGCACTCTCACCGTAGGCACTGTCACCTTGAGCACTGTCACCATGGGCACTGTCGCCATGAGAACTCTCACCATGGGCATTATCACCATGAGCACTGCCACAATGGGCACTGTCACCATAAGCACTATCAACATCGGCACTGTCACCATGAGCAATATCAAGATCACAAGGGTAACTAAGGGCAATATTACTGTGATTACCGTCACCATGGAGACTATAACCATGGGCACTGTCACAATGGGCACTATCACCATGAGCACGATCGCCATGAGCACTCTCACCATGGGCACTGTCACCATAAGCAC
Organism: Kogia breviceps; assembly: GCF_026419965.1. Classification (NCBI taxonomy): domain Eukaryota; kingdom Metazoa; phylum Chordata; class Mammalia; order Artiodactyla; family Physeteridae; genus Kogia; species Kogia breviceps. Next base: position 49,681 of record NW_026711696.1, read on the forward strand.
TGTCACCATGGGTACTATCACTCTCATCACTCTCACCATGAACACTATCACTATGAGCACGGTCACAATAGGCAGTATCACCATGAGCACTGTTGCCATGGCCACTGTTGCCATGGGCACTCTCACAAAGGGCACTGTCGCCATGAGCACTGTCAACATGGGCACTATTTCCGTGATTGCGGTTACCATGGAGTGTATAAGCATGGGAATGTCTCAATGGGCACTATCACAATGAGCACTGTGACCATAGTCACTGTGACCATGAGCACTGTCACATTGGGCAGTGTAACAATGGGCCCTGTCACCATCGGCTCTGTCACCATGAGCACTGTCACCATGATCACGGTCACCATGAGCACACTATTACTGTGATTGCGGTCACCATGGAGACTATAACCATGGGCAGTGTCGCAATGGGCAGTATCACCATGAGCACTATCAAAATGAGCACTGTCACCAGAGCACTGTCACCATGGACACTGTCACCATGGGAACTGTCACCATGGGAACTGTCACCGTGAAAAGAGTCACAAAGGGTACTATCACTATGGATAATGTGGTAATGTCACCACAGTATATTTCACTAAGAGCACTTTCACTGTCAGCATTGTGACCATGAGCACTATCACCATGAACAGTTTCACTATGAGTACTGTCACCATGGGCACTATCACCATGAGCACTGTTGCCAGGGGAACTCTCACTATGGGAACTGTCGCGATGAGCACTGTCACTGTGAGTACTGTCACCATGGGCACTGTTACAATGAGAACTGTCACCATGAGCATGGTCACCATGCCACTATTTCCGTGACTGTGGTTATCATGTAGAGTATATACATGGGAATGTCACAATGGGCACTATCCCCATGAGCACTGTGACCATGAGCACTGTGACCATGGACACTGTTACCATGAGCACTGTCACATTGGGCAGTGTCACAATGGGAACTGTCACCATGGGCACTGTCACGAAGAGCACTGTCACCATGAGCACTGTCAGCATGAGCAATGTCACCATGGGCACTTAACCAGGAGCACTGTCACCATTGGCACTGTCACCATGACCACAGTCACCATGAGCACTATTACCATGAGCATTGTCACCATGGGCACTGTCACCATGGGAACTGTCACCGTGAAAAGGGTCACAAAGGGTACTATCACTATGGGTACTGTCACCACAGTATATTTCACTAAGAGCACTTGCACTGTGAGCATTGTGAACATGAGCACTGTCACCATGAATACTGTCACTATGGGCACTATCACCATGAACACTGTTGCCAGGGGCACTCTCACTATGGGCACGGTCGCCAAGAGCACTTTCACCATTGCCACTGTTACCATGAGCACTGTCACCATGAGCACGGTCACCATGGGCACTATTTCTGTGATTGCGGTTACCATGGAGACTGTAGGCATGGGAATGTCACAATGGGCACCATCACAAAGGGCACTGTGACCATGAGCATTGTAACCATAGTCACTGTCACCAAGAGCACTGTCACATTGGGCAGTGTAACAATGGACCCTGTCACCATGGGCTCTGTCACCATGAGCAATGTCACCATGGGCAATGTTACCATGAGCACTACCACCATTAGAACTGTCACCATGGGCACTGTCCGCCTTGGAACTATCACCATGGGCTCTGTCACCATGAGCACTGTCACCATGATCACAGTCACCATGGCCACTCTAACTGTGATTGCGGTCACCATGGAGACTATGACCATGTGCAGTGTCACAAGAGGCAGTATCAACATGAGCACTGTCACCATGGACACTTTCACCATGGGCATTGTCACCATGGGCATTCTCAACATGGGTACTATCACCATGAGCCGTTTCACCATGGGCACTACCACCATGAGCACCGTTGCCATGGGGACTGTCGCCATGGGCACTCTCACTATGGGCACTGTCGCCATGAGCACTGTCACCATGGGCACTATTGCCGTGATTCCACTTACCATGGAGACTATAAGCATGGGAATGTCACAATGGGCACTATCACCATGAGCACTGTGAGCCTGGTCACTGTCACCATGAGCACTGTGACATTGGGCAGTGTCACAATGGAAACTGTCACCATGGGCACTGTCACCATGAGCACTATCAGCATGAGCAATGTCACCATGGCCACTTAACCATGAGCACTGTCACCATTGGCACTGTCACCATGACCACAGTCACCATGAACACTATTACCATGTGCATTGTCACCATGACCACAGTCACCATGAGCACTATTACCATGAGCATTGTCACCATGGGAATTGTCAACAGAGCACTGTCACCATGAGCACGGTCACCATGGGCATTATTACCGTGGTAGCGGTTACCATGGAGACTATAACCATGGGACTGTCACAATGGGCACTATCACCATGGGTAAGGTTACGATGGGCACTATTACCGTGATTGCAGTGACCATGGAGATTATAACCATGGGACTCTCACACCGGGCACTATCAGCATGAGCACTGTCACCATGAGCACTTTCTCCCTGAGTACTGTCTTCATGGACACGATCACCATGAGCACTGTCACCGTGGCCACTGTCACCATGGTTAGTGTTACCATTCGCACTATCACCATGAGCACGGTCACCGTGTGCACTACAACAGTGAATGTGGTCACCATGGACAGTATAAACATGGACACTGTCACAATGGGCACTGTCACCTTGAGAACTGTCACTATGGGCACTGTCGCCATGAGCACTGTAACCATGAGCACGATCACCATGGGCACTATTTCCGTGGTTGCGGTTACCATGGAGAATCTAAGCATGGGAATGTCACAATGGGAACTATCACCAGGAGCACTGTGACCATGAGCACTGTGACCATGGTCATTGTCACCATGAGCACTGTCACATTGGGCAGTGTCACAATCGGCCCTATCTCCATGGGCTCTGTCACCATGAGCACTGTCACCATGGGGACTCTCACCATGAGCACTATCACCATGGGCACTGTCACTATGAGAAATATCACCATGAGAACTGTCACCATGGGCACTGTCACCATGAGCACTGTCAACATGTGCCCAGTCGCCATGGGCACTATCACCATGAGCACTATCACAATGAGCACTGTCACCATGAGCACTGTTTCCACGGGCACTGTCACCATGAGCATTGTCACCATGATAACGGTCACAATGGGCACTATTACCGTGATTGCGGTCACCATGGAGATTATAACCATGTGAACTGTCACAATGGACATTCTCACCATGGGCATTGTCACCATGGGCATTCTCACCATGGGTACTGTCACCATGAGCAGTTTCACCACGGGGGCACTCTCACCATGAGCACTGTCGCCATGGGCACTCTCACTATGGGCACTGTCGCCATGAGCACTGTCACCATGGGCACTATTTCCGTGATTCCACTTACCATGGAGACTATAAGCATGGGAATGTCACAATGGGCACTATCACAATGAGCACTGTGACCATGAGCATTGTGACCATAGTCACTGTCACCAAGAGCACTGTCACATTGGGCAGTGTAACAATGGACCCTGTCACCATGGGCTCTGTCACCATGAGCAATGTCACCATGGGCACTGTTACCATGAGCACTATCACCATTAGAACTGTCACCATGGGCACTGTCAGCATTGGAACTGTCACCATGGGCTCTGTCACCATGAGCACTGTCACCATGATCACGGGCACCATGGGCAATATTACTGTGATTGCGGTCACCATGGAGACTATAACCATGGGCAGTGTCACAATGGGCAGTATCACCATGAGCACTGTCACCATGGACACTGTCACCATGGGCACTGTCACCATGGGAACTGTCACCGTGAAAAGAGTCACAAAGGGTACTATCACTATGGGTAATGTCACCACAGTATATTTCACTAAGAGCACTTTCACTGTCAGCATTGTGACCATGCGCACTATCACCATGAACAGTTTCACCATGAGTACTGTCACCATGGGCACTATCACCATGAGCACTGTTGCCAGGGGAACTCTCACTATGGGAACTGTCGCCATGAGCACTGTCACTGTGAGTACTGTCACCATGGGCACTGTTACCATGAGAACTGTCACCATGGGCACGGTCACCATGGGCACTATTTCCGTGACTCTGGTTATCATGGAGAGTATATACATGGGAATGTCACAATGAGCACTATCCCCATGAGCACTGTGACCATGGACACTGTTAACATGAGCACTGTCACATTGGGCAGTGTCACAATGTGAACTGTCACCATGGGCACTGTCACCAAGAGCACTGTCACCATGAGCACTGTCAGCATGAGCAATGTCACCATGGGCACTGAACCATGAGCACTGTCACCATTGGCACTGTCACCATGACCACAGTCATCATGAGCACTATTACCATGAGCATTGTCACCATGGGAATTGTCACCATGAGCACTGTCACCATGAGCATGGTCACCGTGTTCCATATTACCGTGGTAGCGGTCACCATGGAGACTATAACCATGGGACTGTCACAATGGGCACTATCACCATGGGTATGGTTACGATGGGCCCTATTACCGTGATGGCAGTAACCATGTAGATTATAACCATGGGATTTTCACATCGGGCACTATCAGCATGAACACTGTCACGACGAGCACTGTCACGATGGACACTATCACCATGGGCACTGTCACCGTGGACATTGTCACCATGGGTATTGTCACCATTAGCACTAGCACCATGAGCACCGTCACCATGTGCACTATAACAGTGATTGCGGTCACAATGGACAATATAAACATGGACTCTGTCACCATGAGCACTCTCACCGTAGGCACTGTCACCTTGAGCACTGTCACCATGGGCACTGTCGCCATGAGAACTCTCACCATGGGCATTATCACCATGAGCACTGCCACAATGGGCACTGTCACCATAAGCACTATCAACATCGGCACTGTCACCATGAGCAATATCAAGATCACAAGGGTAACTAAGGGCAATATTACTGTGATTACCGTCACCATGGAGACTATAACCATGGGCACTGTCACAATGGGCACTATCACCATGAGCACGATCGCCATGAGCACTCTCACCATGGGCACTGTCACCATAAGCACTGTCACCATGGGTACTATCACTCTCATCACTCTCACCATGAACACTATCACTATGAGCACGGTCACAATAGGCAGTATCACCATGAGCACTGTTGCCATGGCCACTGTTGCCATGGGCACTCTCACAAAGGGCACTGTCGCCATGAGCACTGTCAACATGGGCACTATTTCCGTGATTGCGGTTACCATGGAGTGTATAAGCATGGGAATGTCTCAATGGGCACTATCACAATGAGCACTGTGACCATAGTCACTGTGACCATGAGCACTGTCACATTGGGCAGTGTAACAATGGGCCCTGTCACCATCGGCTCTGTCACCATGAGCACTGTCACCATGATCACGGTCACCATGAGCACACTATTACTGTGATTGCGGTCACCATGGAGACTATAACCATGGGCAGTGTCGCAATGGGCAGTATCACCATGAGCACTATCAAAATGAGCACTGTCACCAGAGCACTGTCACCATGGACACTGTCACCATGGGAACTGTCACCATGGGAACTGTCACCGTGAAAAGAGTCACAAAGGGTACTATCACTATGGATAATGTGGTAATGTCACCACAGTATATTTCACTAAGAGCACTTTCACTGTCAGCATTGTGACCATGAGCACTATCACCATGAACAGTTTCACTATGAGTACTGTCACCATGGGCACTATCACCATGAGCACTGTTGCCAGGGGAACTCTCACTATGGGAACTGTCGCGATGAGCACTGTCACTGTGAGTACTGTCACCATGGGCACTGTTACAATGAGAACTGTCACCATGAGCATGGTCACCATGCCACTATTTCCGTGACTGTGGTTATCATGTAGAGTATATACATGGGAATGTCACAATGGGCACTATCCCCATGAGCACTGTGACCATGAGCACTGTGACCATGGACACTGTTACCATGAGCACTGTCACATTGGGCAGTGTCACAATGGGAACTGTCACCATGGGCACTGTCACGAAGAGCACTGTCACCATGAGCACTGTCAGCATGAGCAATGTCACCATGGGCACTTAACCAGGAGCACTGTCACCATTGGCACTGTCACCATGACCACAGTCACCATGAGCACTATTACCATGAGCATTGTCACCATGGGCACTGTCACCATGGGAACTGTCACCGTGAAAAGGGTCACAAAGGGTACTATCACTATGGGTACTGTCACCACAGTATATTTCACTAAGAGCACTTGCACTGTGAGCATTGTGAACATGAGCACTGTCACCATGAATACTGTCACTATGGGCACTATCACCATGAACACTGTTGCCAGGGGCACTCTCACTATGGGCACGGTCGCCAAGAGCACTTTCACCATTGCCACTGTTACCATGAGCACTGTCACCATGAGCACGGTCACCATGGGCACTATTTCTGTGATTGCGGTTACCATGGAGACTGTAGGCATGGGAATGTCACAATGGGCACCATCACAAAGGGCACTGTGACCATGAGCATTGTAACCATAGTCACTGTCACCAAGAGCACTGTCACATTGGGCAGTGTAACAATGGACCCTGTCACCATGGGCTCTGTCACCATGAGCAATGTCACCATGGGCAATGTTACCATGAGCACTACCACCATTAGAACTGTCACCATGGGCACTGTCCGCCTTGGAACTATCACCATGGGCTCTGTCACCATGAGCACTGTCACCATGATCACAGTCACCATGGCCACTCTAACTGTGATTGCGGTCACCATGGAGACTATGACCATGTGCAGTGTCACAAGAGGCAGTATCAACATGAGCACTGTCACCATGGACACTTTCACCATGGGCATTGTCACCATGGGCATTCTCAACATGGGTACTATCACCATGAGCCGTTTCACCATGGGCACTACCACCATGAGCACCGTTGCCATGGGGACTGTCGCCATGGGCACTCTCACTATGGGCACTGTCGCCATGAGCACTGTCACCATGGGCACTATTGCCGTGATTCCACTTACCATGGAGACTATAAGCATGGGAATGTCACAATGGGCACTATCACCATGAGCACTGTGAGCCTGGTCACTGTCACCATGAGCACTGTGACATTGGGCAGTGTCACAATGGAAACTGTCACCATGGGCACTGTCACCATGAGCACTATCAGCATGAGCAATGTCACCATGGCCACTTAACCATGAGCACTGTCACCATTGGCACTGTCACCATGACCACAGTCACCATGAACACTATTACCATGTGCATTGTCACCATGACCACAGTCACCATGAGCACTATTACCATGAGCATTGTCACCATGGGAATTGTCAACAGAGCACTGTCACCATGAGCACGGTCACCATGGGCATTATTACCGTGGTAGCGGTTACCATGGAGACTATAACCATGGGACTGTCACAATGGGCACTATCACCATGGGTAAGGTTACGATGGGCACTATTACCGTGATTGCAGTGACCATGGAGATTATAACCATGGGACTCTCACACCGGGCACTATCAGCATGAGCACTGTCACCATGAGCACTTTCTCCCTGAGTACTGTCTTCATGGACACGATCACCATGAGCACTGTCACCGTGGCCACTGTCACCATGGTTAGTGTTACCATTCGCACTATCACCATGAGCACGGTCACCGTGTGCACTACAACAGTGAATGTGGTCACCATGGACAGTATAAACATGGACACTGTCACAATGGGCACTGTCACCTTGAGAACTGTCACTATGGGCACTGTCGCCATGAGCACTGTAACCATGAGCACGATCACCATGGGCACTATTTCCGTGGTTGCGGTTACCATGGAGAATCTAAGCATGGGAATGTCACAATGGGAACTATCACCAGGAGCACTGTGACCATGAGCACAGTGACCATGGTCATTGTCACCATGAGCACTGTCACATTGGGCAGTGTCACAATCGGCCCTATCACCATGGGCTCTGTCACCATGAGCACTCTCACCATGGGCACTGTCACCATGGGCACTGTCAGCATTGGAACTGTCACCATGGGCTCTGTCAGCATGACCACTGTCACCATGATCACAGTCACCATGCGCACTATTACTGTGATTGCGGTCACCATGGAGACTATAACCATGGGAAGTGTCACAAGAGGCAGTATCACCGTGAGCACTGTCACCATGGACACTGTCACCATGGGCACTGTCACCATGGGAACTGTCACCGTGAAAAGTGTCACAAAGGGTACTATCACTATGGGTACTGTCACCACAGTATATTTCACTAAGAGCACTTTCACTTTGAGCATTATGACGATGAGCACAGTCACCATGAACACTGTCACCAAGTACACTGTCACCATGAACACTCTCAGCATGAGCACGGTCACCATGGCCATTGTCACCATGAGCACAGTCACCGTGTGCACTATTACCTTGATTGCGGTCACCATGGAGACTATAACCATGGGACTGTCAAAATCGGCACTATATCCTTGAGCACTGTCACCATGAGAACTGTCACCAAGGGCACTGTCACCATGGGAACTATCACTATGAGCAATATCACCATGAGAACTGTCACCATGGGCAGTGTCAGCATTGCCACTGTCAACATGGGGTCTGTCACCTGGAGCACTGTCACCATGGGCCCAGTCACATGGGCAATATCACCTTGAGCGGTGTCACCATGACCACAGTCACCATGAGCACAATTACCATGAGCATTGCCACCATGGGAATTGTCACCAAGAGCACTGTCACCATGAGCACGGTCACCATGGGCACTATTCCCGTGGTAGCGGTCAACATGGAGACTATAACCTTGGGACTGTCACAATGGGCACTATCACCATGGGTACGGTTACGATGGGCACTATTACCGTGATTGCAGTGACCTTTCAGATTGTAACCATGGGACTCTCACATCGGGCACTATCAGCATGAGCACTGTCACCATGGGCATTGTCACCCTTAGCACTGTCACCATGGACACTAACACCATGAGCACTGTTACCATGGGAACTGTCACCATGAGCACTATCACCATGGGCACTGTCACTATGAGCAATATCACCATGAGAACTGTCATCATGGGCACTGTCAGCCTTGCCACTGTCACCATGGGCCCAGTCACCATGGGCACTATCTCCTTGATCAGTGTCACCATGATCAGTGTCGCCATGGGCACAGTCAGCATTGGAACTGTCACCATGGGCTCTGTCACCATGAACACTGTCACCATGATCACGGTCACCATGGGAACTATTACTTTGATTGCGGTCACCATGGAGACTATAACCATGGGCAGTGTCACACTGTGCAGTATCACCATGAGCACTATCACAATGAGCACTGTCACCATGAGCAATCTTTCCATGAGCACTGTCACCATGAGCACTGTCACCGTGGACACTGTCACCCTGGGGACTGTCACCATGGGAACTGTCACCGTTAAAAGTGTCACAAAGGATAATATCACTATGGGTACTGTCACCACCGTATATTTCACAAAGACCACTTTCACTGTGAGCATTGTGACTATGGGCACTGTCGCCATGCGCTCTGTCACTATGAGCACTGTCACCATGGGCACTATCACCATGAGCACTGTGACCATGGTCACTGTCACCATGAGCACTGTCACACTGGGCAGTGTCACAATGGGAACTGTCACCATGGGCACTGTCACCATGAGCACTATCAGCATGAGCAATGTCACCATGGGTACTGAACGATGAGCACTGTCACCATTGGCACTCTCACCATGACCACAGTCACCATGAACACTATTACCATGAAGATTGTCACCATGGGAATTGTCACCCTGAGCACTGTTACCATGAGCACGGTCACCATGGGCACTATTACCGTGGTAGCGGTCACCATGGAGACTATAACCATGGGACTGTCACAATGGGCACTATCACCCTGGGGACGGTTACGATGGGCCCTATTACCGTGATGGCAGTGACCATGTAGATTATAAGCATGGGACTCTCACATCGGGCACTATCAGCATGAGCACTGTCACCATGGGCACTGGCACCATGGACACTATCACCATGGACACTATCACCATGAGCACTGTCACCGTGGACACTGTCACCATGGTTATTGTCACCATTAGCACTATCACCATGAGCACGGTCACCGTGTGCACTATAAGAGTGAAAGCGGTCACCATGGACAATATAAACATGGACACTGTCACAATGGGCACTGTCACCATGAGTACTGTCACTTTGGGCACTGTTGCCATGAGCACTGTCACCAGAGGCACTGTCACCATGAGCACTGTCACCATGAGCACGATCACCTTGGGCACTATTTCCGTGGTTACGGTTACCATGGAGAATATAAGCATGGGAATGTCACAATGGGAACTATCCCCAGGAGCACTGTGACCATGAGCACTGTGACCATGGTCATTGTCACCATGAGCACTGTCACATTGGGCAGTGTCACAATCGGCCCTGTCGCCATGGGCTCTGTCACCATGAGCACTGTCACATTGGGCACTGTCACCATGACCACTATCACCATGGGCACTGTCACTATGAACAATATCACCATGAGTACTGTCACCATGAGCACGATCACCATGGGCACTATTTCCGTGGTTGCGGTTACCATGGAGAATATAAGCATGGGAATGTCACACTGGGAAATATCACCAGGAGCACTGTGACCACGGTCATTGTCACCATGAGCACTGTCACATTGGGCAGTGTCACAATCGGCCCTATCACCATGGGCTCTGTCACCATGAGCACTTTCACCATGGGCACTGTCACTATGAGCAATATTACCATGAGAACTGTCTCCATCGGCACTGTCAGCATTGCCACTGTCACCATGAGCACTGTCACCATGTGCCCAGTCACCATGGGCAGTATCACCATGAGCAATATTACAATGAGCTCTGTCACCATGAGCACTGTTTCCATGGGCACTGTCACCGTGAGCATTGTCACCATGATAACGGTCACAATGGGCACTATTACCGTGATTGCGGTCACCAATGAGATTATAACCATGTGAACTGTCACAATGGACACGGTCACCATGGGCATTGTCACCATGGGCATTTTCACCTTGGGTACTGTCACCATGAGCACTGTTGCCATGGGCACTGTTGCCATGGGCACTCTCACTATGGGCACTGTCGCCATGAGCACTGTCACCATGGGCACTATTTCCATGACTGTGGTTACCATGGAGACTATAAGCATGGGAATGTCACAATGGGCACTATCACAATGAGCACTGTGACCATGAGCATTGTAACCATAGTCACTGTCACCATGAGCACTGTCACATTGGGCATTGTAACAATGGACCCTGGCTCTGTCAGCATGACCACTGTCACCATGATCACAGTCACCATGCGCACTATTACTGTGATTGCGGTCACCATGGAGACTATATCCATGGGCAGTGTCACAAGAGGCAGTATCACCATGAGCACTGTCACCATGGACACTGTCACCATGGGCACTGTCACCATGGGAACTGTCACCGTGAAAAGTGTCACAAAGGGTACTATCACTATGGGTACTGTCACCACAGTATATTTCACTAAGAGCACTTTCACTTTGAGCATTATGACGATGAGCACAGTCACCATGAACACTGTCACCAAGTACACTGTCGCCATGAACACTCTCAGCATGAGCACGGTCACCATGACCATTGTCACCATGAGCACAGTCACCGTGTGCACTATTACCTTGATTGCGGTCACCATGGAGACTATAACCATGGGACTGTCCAAATCGGCACTATATCCTTGAGCACTGTCACCATGAGAACTGTCACCAAGGGCACTCTCACCATGGGAACTATCACTATGAGCAATATCACCATGAGAACTGTCACCATGGGCAGTGTCAGCATTGCCACTGCCAACATGGGCTCTGTCTCCTGGAGCACTGTCACCATGGGCCCAGTCACCATGGGCAATATCACCTTGAGCAGTGTCACCATGACCACAGTCACCATGAGCACTATTACCTTGAGCATTGCCACCATGGTAATTGTCACCAAGAGCACTGTCACCATGAGCACGGTCACCATGGGCACTATTCCCGTGGTAGCGGTCAACATGGAGACTATAACCTTGGGACTGTCACAATGGGCACTATCACCATGGGTACGGTTACGATGGGCACTATTACCGTGATTGCAGTGACCTTTCAGATTATAACCATGGGACTCTCACATCGGGCACTATCACCATGAGCACAGTCACCATGGGAACTGTCACCATGACTACTATCACCATGGGCACTGTCACTATGAGCAATATCACCATGAGAACTGTCATCATGGGCACTGTCAGCCTTGCCACTGTCACCATGGGCCCAGTCACCATGGGCACTATCACCTTGATCAGTGTCACCATGATCAGTGTCGCCATGGGCACAGTCAGCATTGGAACTGTCACCATGGGCTCTGTCACCATGAGCACTGTCACCATGATCACGGTCACCATGGGAACTATTACTTTGATTGCGGTCACCATGGAGACTATAACCATGGGCAGTGTCACAATGTGCAGTATCACCATGAGCACTATCACAATGAGCACTGTCACCATGTGCAATCTTTCCATGAGCACTGTCACCATGAGCACTGTCACCATGGACACTGTCTCCCTGGGCACTGTCACCATGGGAACTGTCACCGTGAAAAGTGTCACAAAGGATAATATCACTATGGGTACTGTCACCACCGTATATTTCACAAAGACCACTTTCACTGTGAGCATTGTGAGTATGGGCACTATCTCCATGAGCTCTGTCACTATGAGCACTGTCACCATGGGCACTATCACCATGAGCACTGTGACCATGGTCACTGTCACCATGAGCACTGTCACACTGGGCAGTGTCACAATGGGAACTGTCACCATGGGCACTGTCACCGAGAGCACTGTCACCGTGAGCACTATCAGCATGAGCAATGTCACCATGGGTACTGAACGATGAGCACTGTCACCATTGGCACTGTCACCATGACCACAGTCACCATGAAAACTATTACCATGAGGACTGTCACCATGGGAATTGTCACCATGAGCACTGTTACCATGAGCATGGTCACCAAGGGCACTATTACCGTGGTAGCGGTAACCATGGAGACTATAACCATAGGACTGTCACAATGGGCACTATCACCATGGGTATGGTTACGATGGGCACTATTACCGTGATTGCAGTGACCATGGTGATTATACGCAGGGGACTCTCACATCGGGCACTATCAGCATGAGCACAGTCACCATGGGCACTGTCACACTGAGCACTGTCACCATGGAAACGATCACTATGAGCACTGTCACCGTGGACACTGTCACGATGGTAACTGTCACCATTAACACTATCACCATGAGCACGGTCACCGTGTGCACTCTAACAGTGATGGCGGTCACCATGGACAATATAAACATGGACACTGTCACAATGGGCACTGTCGCCATGAGCACTGTCACTATGGGCACTGTCGCCATGAGCACTGTCACCATGAGCACTGTCACCATGAGCATGATCACCATGGACACTATTTCCGTGGTTACAGTTACCATGGAGAATATAAGCATGGGAATGTCACAATGGGAACTATCACTAGGAGCACTGTGACCATGACCAATGTGACCATGTCACATTGGGCAGTGTCACAATCGGGCCTGTCGCCATGGGCTCTGTCACCATGAACACTGTCACCATGGGCACTGTCACCATGACAACTATCACCATGGGCATTGTCACTATGAACAATATCACCATGAGAAATGTCACCATGGGCACTGTCACCATGTGCCCAGTCCCCATGGGAACTATCACTTTGATTGCAGTCACCATGGAGACTATAACCCTCGGAAGTGTCACAATGTGCAGTATCACCATGAGCACTATCACAATGAGCACTGTCACCATGAGCAATCTTTCCATGATCACGGTCACCATGAGCACTGTCACCATGAGCACTGTCACCATGGACACTGTCACCATGGGCACTGTCACCATGGGATCTGTCACCGTGAAAAGTGTCACAAAGGGTCATATCACTATGGGTAATGTCACCACAGTATATTTCACAAAGAGCACTTTCACTGTGAGCATTGCGACCATGAGCACTATCACCATGAACACTGTCACCATGAGTACTGTCACCATGATTACTATCACCATGATCACTGTTTCCAGGGGCACTCTCACTATGGGCACTGTCGCCATGAGCACTGTCACTATGAGCACTGTCACCATGGGCACTGTTACCATGAGCACTGTCACCATGAGCACGGTCACCATGGGCACTATTTCTGTGATTGCGGTTACCGTGGAGACTATAAGAATGGGAATGTCACAATGGGCAATATCACCATGAGCACTGTGAGCCTGGTCACTGTCACCATGAGAACTGTGACATTTGGCAGTGTCACAATGGAAACTGTCACCATGGGCACTGTCACCATGAGCACTATCAGCATGAGCATTGTCACCATGGGCACTTAACCATGAGCACTGTCACCATTGGCACTGTCCCCATGACCACAGTCACCATGAACACTATTACCATGTGCATTGTCACCATGACCACAGTCACCATGAGCACTATTACTGTGATTGCGGTCACCATGGAGACTATAACCATGGGCAGTGTCACAAGAGGCAGTATCACCGTGAGCACTGTCACCATGGACACTGTCACCATGGGCACTGTCACCATGGGAACTGTCACCGTGAAAAGTGTCACAAAGGGTACTATCACTATGGGTACTGTCACCACAGTATATTTCACTAAGAGCACTTTCACTTTGAGCATTATGACGATGAGCACAGTCACCATGAACACTGTCACCAAGTACACTGTCACCATGAACACTCTCAGCATGAGCACGGTCACCATGGCCATTGTCACCATGAGCACAGTCACCGTGTGCTCTATTACCTTGATTGCGGTCACCATGGAGACTATAACCATGGGACTGTCAAAATCGGCACTATATCCTTGAGCACTGTCACCATGAGAACTGTCACCAAGGGCACTGTCACCATGGGAACTATCACTATGAGCAATATCACCATGAGATCTGTCACCATGGGCAGTGTCAGCATTGCCACTGTCAACATGGGGTCTGTCACCTGGAGCACTGTCACCATGGGCCCAGTCACCATGGGCAATATCACCTTGAGCAGTGTCACCATGACCACAGTCACCATGAGCACTATTACCATGAGCATTGCCACCATGGGAATTGTCACCAAGAGCACTGTCACCATGAGCACGGTCACCATGGGCACTATTCCCGTGGTAGCGGTCAACATGGAGACTATAACCTTGGGACTGTCACAATGGGCACTATCACCATGGGTACGGTTACGATGGGCACTATTACCGTGATTGCAGTGACCTTTCAGATTATAACCATGGGACTCTCACATCGGGCACTATCAGCATGAGCACTGTCACCATGGGCATTGTCACCCTTAGCACTGTCACCATGGACACTAACACCATGAGCACTGTTACCATGGGAACTGTCACCATGAGCACTATCACCATGGGCACTGTCACTATGAGCAATATCACCATGAGAACTGTCATCATGGGCACTGTCACCATAAGCACTGTCACCATGGGTACTATCACTCTCATCACTCTCACCATGAACACTATCACTATGAGCACGGTCACAATAGGCAGTATCACCATGAGCACTGTTGCCATGGCCACTGTTGCCATGGGCACTCTCACAAAGGGCACTGTCGCCATGAGCACTGTCACCATGGGCACTATTTCTGTGATTGCGGTTACCATGGAGTGTATAAGCATGGGAATGTCTCAATGGGCACTATCACAATGAGCACTGTGACCATAGTCACTGTCACCATGAGCACTGTCACATTGGGCAGTGTAACAATGGGCCCTGTCACCATCGGCTCTGTCACCATGATCACGGTCACCATGAGCACACTATTACTGTGATTGCGGTCACCATGGAAGCTATAACCATGGGCAGTGTCGCAATGGGCAGTATCACCATGAGCACTATCAAAATGAGCACTGTAACCAGAGCACTGTCACCATGGACACTGTCACCATGGGCACTGTCACCATGGGAACTGTCACCGTGAAAAGAGTCACAAAGGGTACTATCACTATGGGTAATATCACCACAGTATATTTCACTAAGAGCACTTTCACTGTCAGCATTGTGACCATGTGCACTATCACCATGAACAGTTTCACCATGAGTACTGTCACCATGGGCACTATCACCATGAGCACTGTTGCCAGGGGAACTCTCACTATGGGAACTGTCGCCATGAACACTGTCACTGTGAGTACTATCACCATGGGCACTGTTACCATGAGAACTGTCACCATGAGCATGGTCACCATGGGCACTATTTCCGTGACTGTGGTTATCATGGAGAGTATATACATGGGAATGTCACAATGGGCAATATCCCCATGAGCACTGTGACCATGAGCACTGTGACCATGGACACTGTTACCATGAGCACTGTCACATTGGGCAGTGTCACAATGTGAACTGTCACCATGGGCACTGTCACCAAGAGCACTGTCACCATGAGCACTGTCAGCATGAGCAATGTCACCATGGGCACTTAACCAGGAGCACTGTCACCATTGGCACTGTCACCATGACCACAGTCACCATGAGCACTATTACCATGAGCATTGTCACCATGGGCACTGTCACCATGGGAACTGTCACCGTGAAAAGGGTCACAAAGGGTACTATCACTATGGGTACTGTCACCACAGTATATTTCACAAAGAGCACTTGCACTGTGAGCATTGTGAACATGAGCACTGTCACCATGAATACTGTCACTATGGGCACTATCACCATGAACACTGTTGCCAGGGGCACTCTCACTATGGGCACGGTCGCCAAGAGCACTTTCACCATTGCCACTGTTACCATGAGCACTGTCACCATGAGCACGGTCACCATGGGCACTATTTCTGTGATTGCGGTTACCATGGAGACTGTAGGCATGGGAATGTCACAATGGGCACCATCACAAAGGGCACTGTGACCATGAGCATTGTAACCATAGTCACTGTCACCAAGAGCACTGTCACATTGGGCAGTGTAACAATGGACCCTGTCACCATGGGCTCTGTCACCATGAGCAATGTCACCATGGGCAATGTTACCATGAGCACTACCACCATTAGAACTGTCACCATGGGCACTGTCCGCCTTGGAACTATCACCATGGGCTCTGTCACCATGAGCACTGTCACCATGATCACAGTCACCATGGCCACTCTAACTGTGATTGCGGTCACCATGGAGACTATAACCATGTGCAGTGTCACAAGAGGCAGTATCAACATGAGCACTGTCACCATGGACACTTTCACCATGGGCATTGTCACCATGGGCATTCTCAACATGGGTACTATCACCATGAGCCGTTTCACCATGGGCACTACCACCATGAGCACCGTTGCCATGGGGACTGTCGCCATGGGCACTCTCACTATGGGCACTGTCGCCATGAGCACTGTCACCATGGGCACTATTGCCGTGATTCCACTTACCATGGAGACTATAAGCATGGGAATGTCACAATGGGCACTATCACCATGAGCACTGTGAGCCTGGTCACTGTCACCATGAGCACTGTGACATTGGGCAGTGTCACAATGGAAACTGTCACCATGGGCACTGTCACCATGAGCACTATCAGCATGAGCAATGTCACCATGGCCACTTAACCATGAGCACTGTCACCATTGGCACTGTCACCATGACCACAGTCACCATGAACACTATTACCATGTGCATTGTCACCATGACCACAGTCACCATGAGCACTATTACCATGAGCATTGTCACCATGGGAATTGTCAACAGAGCACTGTCACCATGAGCACGGTCACCATGGGCATTATTACCGTGGTAGCGGTTACCATGGAGACTATAACCATGGGACTGTCACAATGGGCACTATCACCATGGGTAAGGTTACGATGGGCACTATTACCGTGATTGCAGTGACCATGGAGATTATAACCATGGGACTCTCACACCGGGCACTATCAGCATGAGCACTGTCACCATGAGCACTTTCTCCCTGAGTACTGTCTTCATGGACACGATCACCATGAGCACTGTCACCGTGGCCACTGTCACCATGGTTAGTGTTACCATTCGCACTATCACCATGAGCACGGTCACTGTGTGCACTACAACAGTGAATGTGGTCACCATGGACAGTATAAACATGGACACTGTCACAATGGGCACTGTCACCTTGAGAACTGTCACTATGGGCACTGTCGCCATGAGCACTGTAACCATGAGCACGATCACCATGGGCACTATTTCCGTGGTTGCGGTTACCATGGAGAATCTAAGCATGGGAATGTCACAATGGGAACTATCACCAGGAGCACTGTGACCATGAGCACAGTGACCATGGTCATTGTCACCATGAGCACTGTCACATTGGGCAGTGTCACAATCGGCCCTATCACCATGGGCTCTGTCACCATGAGCACTCTCACCATGGGCACTGTCACCATGGGCACTGTCAGCATTGGAACTGTCACCATGGGCTCTGTCAGCATGACCACTGTCACCATGATCACAGTCACCATGCGCACTATTACTGTGATTGCGGTCACCATGGAGACTATAACCATGGGAAGTGTCACAAGAGGCAGTATCACCGTGAGCACTGTCACCATGGACACTGTCACCATGGGCACTGTCACCATGGGAACTGTCACCGTGAAAAGTGTCACAAAGGGTACTATCACTATGGGTACTGTCACCACAGTATATTTCACTAAGAGCACTTTCACTTTGAGCATTATGACGATGAGCACAGTCACCATGAACACTGTCACCAAGTACACTGTCACCATGAACACTCTCAGCATGAGCACGGTCACCATGGCCATTGTCACCATGAGCACAGTCACCGTGTGCACTATTACCTTGATTGCGGTCACCATGGAGACTATAACCATGGGACTGTCAAAATCGGCACTATATCCTTGAGCACTGTCACCATGAGAACTGTCACCAAGGGCACTGTCACCATGGGAACTATCACTATGAGCAATATCACCATGAGAACTGTCACCATGGGCAGTGTCAGCATTGCCACTGTCAACATGGGGTCTGTCACCTGGAGCACTGTCACCATGGGCCCAGTCACATGGGCAATATCACCTTGAGCGGTGTCACCATGACCACAGTCACCATGAGCACAATTACCATGAGCATTGCCACCATGGGAATTGTCACCAAGAGCACTGTCACCATGAGCACGGTCACCATGGGCACTATTCCCGTGGTAGCGGTCAACATGGAGACTATAACCTTGGGACTGTCACAATGGGCACTATCACCATGGGTACGGTTACGATGGGCACTATTACCGTGATTGCAGTGACCTTTCAGATTATAACCATGGGACTCTCACATCGGGCACTATCAGCATGAGCACTGTCACCATGGGCATTGT